>NW_026088563.1:0-41107 GCF_022605725.1 Anthonomus grandis grandis | reverse complement strand
ACACATCTCGTGAGAGTAATACATTATAAAATTAATGTTAGTCTTAAGTACCTTACACACAGAAAAATTCCGATGGATTTTTTCACATTTTGTTGTGTAAAAAAAAATGTTTAATTTTAATACACAATTGTTAGATAATATCTCACAGTCCTGTATAAAAATTCTCAGGCATTTTGTATATGTTTTAATGTGTATATTTTATACAGTTATTGCATATTAAATTAATACACCATAAGTGGATATTAATTATTAAGATAATGTGTATAAATATTCCACATTTTTTTTTAAATCCTATGCAGTTTGGTAAAAAATCTAATAACCAAGGATATTTTTACTACAATTTTTAATTAATTTTTTGTTCTGGCTTGTGTTGATTTTATTTACAATTGTGTAGAATAAAAAAAGATTCTTGCTAATAGCCCTTCACAATTATAGAATTTTAAAACATGTATTGTGTAGTTATAATACACAATTGTGTATAAAGGAGGACGCGCCCGACGCCCTTGCCTATGCCGCATTTAATATTAAACAGTTGTAAAGGTATGCATCAAAATTTGCAGTCGATTTAAAGTTGTTAATTGAAAATGATTTAATAGGATATTTAAAAATAAGCCCAATCAGCATAAGTTCCAATTTTATTTATTTAAATAATATCGTGATATTAACATGCGGAAAAAGGAAAAGGAATAACATAATACATAAGGAAAAAGGAAACGTAACTTTTTTAATTGGCGGTGTAATCTTTAAGATAAATTTGATTTGGCAGCATTGCTATAATTCCCAGTGCCACAGGTGTTCAACTGTTCATTCTTCAGTCCTTCAATCAACCGGCCGGCATGGCATTAATTTGTTTTAAGGTTTTTTTCGTTTCGTTAAGTGTTAAAATTGCATAAGAAAAAAATGGATATATTCGTTGAAGATAAACTTAAGGAGTGGGGTTTATTGGACCAACTCCAGGAGCAGTTTGTAGGTAGGTAATACCATATTTTTTAGTTTTTCAGTGATAACTGATAACTTTACTTATAGAATAGATAAGTACCTGCTATGTACCTATGTACCTGTAGTTATGTACCTGTAAATAAAACCCTTAGCTTAAAACTATATGTTGTTAATACGTAGGTATGTACCTACATAAGAATTTTCGTTCCTAATTTAATTTCGTTTCTAATTAAAGTTCCTAATTACGTGCCTATTACGCATTTCTATTTTCTTTTAAGTTTTTTCGTTTTGTTGTATCATTTATTTTTATTAAGTGATTTTGAAACAAAGTCCTTCATCAACTATTTAAAACGAAATAACAATCATTTTGATTTCCATGGGATATGAAAATCCGGTATATGTAAACATGCCAAAACCTTAGTTATTGTAAACGAACCACCCTATAGTCAACACATTTTTAAATTCTACATAAAATGTTAAAAATGTTCATGTATCATAATGTCATACTTGTTAACTATTTTTTTTAATATAAGGTGTTGAAAATGGCACTTTTTATGACTTTAAAAGGGATCTAAAGATAATTCTGTAATCGATTTAATTCTATTATGAGAGAAAAAACAGATTTCAATTTTCCATTTCGTGTTTTTAATTTAAACTTTTTAAATGATTTCTAAGGTTTTTTCTATTTTTAACAGAATTAGCTCTAAAGCCTCCTTAAGTTATGAAAAGTGCAATTTTCACGTGCATCAACACCATGTGTTAACAAAAATTGATAGCAGTAAATGATTGTTGTTTTGTTAACAATTACCCGCCTGATATACTGTAAATGTTAAGTAATTACATACATATTTTATGCACAGGGTCATTTGCGAGCCCATATACAGGGGTTAATATTAGTGATAGAGACAAACTTTTTATACAAAAGTTGCATACTTTTTCCGTATTATCTTTTAGAGTTGTAAAAAAAACAAAAGCGCATAGCAAAGTTGATAAAAACAATAGCAAGTTGATTTTTTAAAATGAAACACTATATATTTTCTGCCAAATCGAAAGACCCTTTTCCCTGATTTTAATTTTTGTTTTTTTTACAAATCTAAAAGATAATACGGAAAAAAAGTATGCAACTTTTGTATAAAAAGTTTTTCTCTATCACTTACATTACCCCTGTTTATGGGCACGCAAATATAAAAAATGACCCTGTACATAAATGTATGTGTTTATTAGCCTTTAGGTTAAAATCCTGTTTTTACAACAAAGAATTTCCATTTTAGTTCTTATTTGCGTTCCTAATGTGTATTCGTAATACTACTACTAAAGTTTTTTTTTTTTTAAGTTTTTGTTGTGCAGGTTATGTGTACTTTTTTAAAAGGTATTTAAATAAAAAAATGTTTTTTTGAAACAATTGAATTTTTTTACCCTACCTATGCAACTAAAATTTTTATAAAACATAAATGTTAGTGTGCTTGGGAAAAACAGTAAATATGGAAAAAAAGTCATAATTTGCCTTAAATTAAATAAGTAAATTAAGTAACACGATGGGAAACAGTGGAGCCTAACGTTTGATAAAAAGAAAATAAGTCAAATTAGGAAAATACATATTCAATCTGTATTTTTCTAATATGACTTCTTTTCTTACCAAACGTGGGGCCTCACTTATTTCCCTTTTTTTACAAGACTTATTTTATTTTAATCAAATTATGACCTATCCTGTTTTTTCCAGGCGCCCTAGAATTTATTATTACACAGATTTATGACGAAATTCTTTAAAATGTATTTTAAATTTTTAAACAATTTGTTTATATTTTTTATACAAATATATTGATTATTTTTAAATTTTTATGAATATAAATACAAAACATTGTAATAAAAAACTCCAGTTCTTATATTAATTTGATATACAACCCTAAAATAAGTAACCTACACTATATTTATATTTATAAAACAATATATAGTATTATTAAACACAATTTGTAATAAAATTTTATAGTTGAAATGAAAGAAAATAAAATATATTGTAAAAAACAACCTACACTAACATGTATTTAAAATGCACAAATTATGTTTTTTTCCTGTACATACCATGTTAAAAAAACACTAAGAGTTTGCTTATTAACTGAACAATTATATTAAATAAATATAAAATATTATCGAATTTAAGTACACAAATAGTATACTATATATACAATAAAATAAATCAAATTGATACACAATTTGTTGATTATAGAACCACAGTTGTTTAAACACAATAGCATAGAGAAATTCTACACATATTGATTCTGTACCATTTCCAGAATCAAATTGTATGTAAAATCTATACAATTGTTGAATTTTTATTCACCTATTTTTAAGAGTGTACTCACAGAGGATCTTCCCCCTCGTTCCATGTCAATTTCAAGTTAATCCAATTAGCTTTTCTGCACCCTAAAAAATATTAAAAACATAGCAAACAAAATGTAATAGAAAATGATTAGTTGAATATTAACATACAAAATAAGCTAACATTTTAGTCTTAAAATAAAAGATATAAAAATATAGTTATACAGAAACCAACACCTATGACGTCTTAAAATTTGTTTTTACAATTTGAAACCTACACCAAATTAAGCCTTACAAAAACTATACCTAGTTATGTATATGACCTCTGACATAAAATTTGTATTTACAATTGGAAACCTGCACCAAAACCCTACAAAAAATATACTTAGTTATATTATACAAATTATAACACAAAATACCATATAAAATACCACATCCTATTTTTAACTTTACAGCTATACAAACATAAAAAAATAACTACAATTCAAATATTATCTAGCCATTAAATACACAAAGAAATCTAGCTTATTTTTTATTCGGATAGTACATTTGTTTTTCAATTTTTCTTTTCTTTTCAATGCCCTGAGAATTTTCTTCCTCCACTTCTTTATTTTTAAATTTGTTGATTACAGCCATAAATCTGGCAAATGCATTTTTATCTAAACTTCTACCATAGCTACAAATTTCTTGCAATGCAATCTTAAAATAAGTATAAACGATGTAATAAAAATGTAACTTATATTTTACTCAAACTACTTCTCGATTTTCTTGAAAGTCCATTTCAGAACTATTGACTTTCATTTTTGAACTCTCCTGAATAAAATGGTTTACATCCTCCTGATAATTGATTTGGCTAGTTGTGGGTTGATCAACAAACAAAACATTATCCTCTTCCTCTTCACTCACAGTTGGGGAACCTACAACAAACTCGCTCCTCTGCTCAAAAATGACTACAGCATGTATATGTTTACAAAGTACTGTTTTGACAGAATTTTCTGGACACTCACATCTGTATTTATGAAAACATATTTTACAGATGTTACAGTATCCAGTGCGACATTGCTCATCACATAGTTCATGACAAGGCACAGCATAGAACTTACCACTTACCGAAACACTTTGTACTTTAAATTTTCCAAATTCTAAAAATTCTACCTTACCATTCATTTTTTCGGCTTTGTTATGGGCTTCTATTACAATTTTATGCTGATAGCTATTTGAGTTTGGTCTTGTTGACACAAGGAACACCTTGAATGCGAATGGTTCCCCCAGACTTCTCACTTTGCACGCGCTATTAAATCCTAAAAGTAAACACGACAAAACATACTTATGTATGTTTGATAATGATAACTAAGACTTTGCACAACCTCTGATATCGCTCCTGTTGCAATGGTAAAATATGTGTTCTTCCCAATTCTTAAACTTGTTTTGGGTCTGACAAACATAATCCACTTCCCTATTATCTTGTGCCCTCCAAGATGTGAATTCTTCAAAATTCCTAAAATTTAAAATTGATTCTTTGACAGTTATATGGTAAATATCAAGCAAATATTTGTTTAAACAGTTAAAATATGAAAATGTCTGGATATCATTAGTACACATTGGACATATAATGTGTTTTATTTGTTCCTTCCCAACAAATTCAGGGTGAAACTTTTTCCAATGCCTGTGGAAAGAAATTACGCACTAAGAAACACTGGCAAGTTTATTGAAAGGTAATGAAACTCAAACACTAAACTGTTTGTTTTTGAGCCCAAAACCAGCACAGATATAGATTGTATAGATAATGGAGTAAACACTCAACACTGTGCACTATGAATTTTCACTCAAATAGTCGCAAAGTTGATATAATTGTTGATAATTAAATTAATTATTAGGAAGCAAGCAAAAAAAATAAAATCTACAATATAGGTTAGGTTAAACAAAACCAATGCCTTGATTTTCAATTTCCGTAGCTAATCGGCAACGAAATTTGACGTACGAACTTTCACGAAAGGATCAGCAGTGCTGCTCCACTCTCAATTTCTCTGATTGGCTGGGTATATTTGTATTTTAACGTATGCTCAAATCAAGATCGACACGCGCGACACGCTAGAAAAGAAATTTGGCACCTCAGCAGCTCGCATCGCGAGCGAAATTCCTTGGCCGCCCAACTACCGTCCCAGCTGATGGAGTTGGGTGTCCAAATAGGTGCCATTTACAATGCATTGGAGTATTTTTCTATTTGTCTGGTTATTCTATGGTATTATGATTATGATAATGCGACATTCAATAAAAACGATGGTACTGTTGGATATATAAATAAAAATCTAGATGCCTCAGTTCAAAATTAACTCTAAATAAATCAAGAGTTACACTAAGCCGAATTAATTTTCATATTCTTGACATTAACTATGAAATTCTTTGTGGATATAGACCACCAACAATTATTTTTTAGTGACTTGAGCAAAATTTTTTCTGATAAAACCAACAGACATATTGAGCTTCTGATTGGTGATATGAATATTAAGATATTAAATAAGGAAGATGAAGAGGTTAGTACGGATTTTATAGTTGTTTAAATGGGCCTACAAGTGTTACATCTACAAGCAGCTCATGTCTTGATCACATTTTTGTAAAAAATAGTTTTAAAAACAAATTTAACTTAGCAAACCTCGTTTATACTTCAAAATGATATAAGTGATCACTATCCTATAATGATCGATTCTTCATCAAAAGTTATAAAAAGAAAAAAACAGGCAAGTATCCACGATTATCTCAACATTAGACCCTGGAAAGTTTGAAGATCTACTTAAAGGGGAAAGCTGGAGAGAGGTTTTGGAAACAAATAACGCTAAGGCGGTAACACAAAGTTTTACGAATAAAATTGCATTATTTGTGAAAAAAGCGACTAACCAAAAAACAGTTTACTACATAAAGAGCAGAAAAAACTTAAACCATGGATTAACACAGGCCTTATCTTAGTACTAAGGAAACGTGATAAAATGAAAAAAAATACTTTTAAAGAATAACAATTTGGAAAATAAGATTGTTTATATAAATTATAGCAACAATCTAAATAAAATAATTAATAAACAAAAGTTTAACTATTACAAAGCACAAATAAATTCTTATCAACATGATTTCAAAAAGATATACTGGATCATTTCAAATGCAGTTAATGAAACTAAGGAACAATCTGGAAACATGTTCAGATGATAATAATCAGCCCTTAACTGACAAAAAAGAAATGGCTGAATACTGCAGCCAATTTTTTGTTAATGTAGGGAAAACTACGGCCAGTAAAATAAGATCTTCAAACAATATTTTCAAACTAAAGTATAGATCACTGAACTCAATGTTTTTAACACCTGTTTGTAGAAATAAAATAATTGAACATATAAATTTACTTAAAAACAAGTGTTCGCCTGGTTATAATGGAAATACAAACTGAAATCATAGAAAATTTCACCTGTAATTTATGATTAATCCATTAATACATATAATCAATCTTATATTTACATCGGGCACTGTCCCTGAATGTTTTAAAACCTCAGTTGTTACTCCCATCTATTAAGCTGGTGAAAAATCGAAAATTACAAATTTTCGTCCAATTAGTGTAATTACAAATTTGGCCAAAATTTTTGAAAAATGCCTAAGAACGACTTTCTAAATTCTTGTCTGATAATAACATTTTATCTAAAAGCAATTCGGATTCCGCATAGGTATTAGTACTTCGGATACTATACTCCTGGTCACAAGAACCATAATGAAACACCTCGATAAAGGTAAAAAGTGCCTTGCAACATTTCTTGATCTAGCGAAGGCTTTTGACACGGTACCTCATGAGAACCTTCTTAATGTCCTAAATATGGGGGTTGTGTTAGAAGTTTTTAAGAGCTATCTAGCAGACCGAAAACAGATGACTAAAATTAATGATATCTATAGTGATCCCTCAGACATGCTGATAGGAATACCACGGGGTACCGTTCTTGGGCCATTACTTTTTTAGTCTATATAAATTCTTTAACAGATATCTTACTTGAAAATGGTATGGTGGTTTCTTATGCTGACGATACCGTGGCCATTTTTGTGAATGAAACTTGGGAAGAGGTGCGTGAAAAGAGATCTAAGGTTTAACATTAATCAAAAATTGGCTAGACTTTTTCCAACTTTACAAAACAAATCGACGGCTTAGACTGCAACCCGGCTAACTCCGAAAAACTAAATTTTACAGGAGGATCATAAAACAAATTTTAAGAGTCTAGAATAAAAATAAATAAACGAGGATTATTATAAGTCTAAGTTACAATTCAAAAGATTTTTTTTGACAACATACAAGGTTTTTTGTTTTTTATTTTTTGCTTTATGAGCAAAATTTGGAGTTAGCAGGTTTGTGCTACCCAGGAACATTATTTTTTGGGAGATGTTTTTCCTTAGTAAAATAAAACGAAATAAATGATTTTTTTATTAGAGCAAAAGTGAAATAAGCAGTCATTAATTCTCAAATAATATATCATCATAAAAACTGTGGTAATTTGAAGGAATAACTATTTTTAGAGCCTGTAAATCATCGTATTTTCTCTTTTTTATTTTTCTTCGAGCAGTGTACAAACTAGACATTTCATTCCAGGTTTTCGTAGCAAGTTGTGAACGGCGCTGTGGAATGACATCCCACTCATCTCCAAACCTCAATTTAAAAAATACTTCCCCATTAGGATTATATTGCAGGGCTCTTATATCCGTAACCTTAAAAAATATTACTTTAATATAAATAAATATTTCAAATACAGTAATAACAGCGCTACCTTTGGATCTCCTTTCATATTTCCGGGTCTTATAGCTTTTAGGAACTTAATGTCTCGAAAATTCTTAAAAAAAAGTGTGGGTTAGATACTCAACGTCATATGGCTCTGGCACTTTTCTTGCTCTTTTGCAAATGGGAATATATTCCGCTGGGACATTTATGATTTTATTTTTCAACTGTCTCTCTATCAAAGCATGCATGCTGTCTACCTCCATTTGGGTATGACCAACTTCCAAAAACTTTTGTTCTATTATGACGTTGTTGGTCATAGCCAAATCAAGTAATGCATTACTCATTGTTACGTTTCTATTTTGATACGTACATCCATCACTATACAAAATTATTTTTTCATTTTCTTTTACTTGAGGCATGACCTTATCTAGCAAGAATTTAAAAACAATTGAAGCAAACTCTTCTGCATTTAAGCCGCCTTCTGTTTCGTTCCATAAAAAGCATGCTCCCTGTTTCCTTTTTAGGTTAAACAAACAAAAATTATGAACACACAATTTTGTTCTGTAATACAATGAGGAGACATTAGAGCGAGGTGATAAAAGTACAGCCTGTAGGTCCATAGTAAAAACAAAATTAATTTCTTTATCCAACTCTTTTTCTTTCCTGGCTTCTTCTTTCATTTTAATACGTAAATTGTACTTCTGCTCATCGTCGACCTGTCCTAGTTTATGTGAAAAACAGATCGAACAGATCCTTTTTTGGTTGGTATAACCCAAAATTTTTAACATCAAAAGCATTGTTAAATGTACACACGGATAGGGCTTTTACATTATGTTCAATACACCATTTTACATAAGCATCATAGACCGATTTTTTAGATGACCAGTCAGTCCAAAGATATTTTTTTTCTGTTGATTTCCTACAATAGTGTGACTCCATTGTCGGTAAAGAGTTTAGGAATTCACACATAGCTTCATTTTCCTTTTTAAATGATTTATTTTTAGATAATGCAGAAGTAGTTGCTATACTGTTTATATTTTCTTTTTGGTTTTGAATCCCTGTTGTCTTAATTTTTGCTGACTCTTTCCAATTTAGAACACACCATTTCCCTATGCATAATGTGTTTAAAAATAGGGTTTTACATACCCTGACCAATTCTTCCTCCTTTCTCAAGTTGTAAATTACAGAAGAATTTCTTCTTGAGATTAATTCATGTTTTCTATCTCTAGGCCTTTTGGTAGGTATAATCTGTATCAAGCTGTCAACAAAATTTTTTTTTTCGCCCCAATTCATTTCCCAAAATTTCTTAAATATATTTCGTCGGTCCTGTTCTGTTATAAGAAAACATCTTAATATTTTTCCTGTTTGTGACTTGCACGTGCACCTCTCCTTAAGGATTCTGGGAGGTTTTGGAACCCTATTATCCCAAGTATCATTGTGCTGCTTTCTACCAAAATATTTTAAACCTTTTTCTCTATTTTTTCGGTTCTTCTCATAAACCCATGTTTTCTTGTCTACCTGACACCTCTTTCTTCGTTTTCTTTTGGAAACCTCAATCTCAGTTTCAAAATCGGAGGTATCGGAGCTTTCAGAATAATCTACTAAACGCGGTGCGTAAACACTTTCATCACTAATATTATCTTCGAAAGAAGCTTCGCTGTCGTCAATTTTGCTACCTAACTTATCATTGGTTGTCGTGTCAGTATTGGACAAACTGAATTGAGGCTGCTTTTCTACGTCATTATCTTTATGCTCTATAGGTTGACCCTCTGGGGTATGTTTACTAAAATTAATGTTAGGAAAATCATCAGGTTGAAAATTGTCCATCTCAGCCATTGAAAATGTAGAAGATTGATCATCGATAATCATTGTAGAATTATTTTCAAGTTTGTCTAAGACATAGTATGTTTGCCCTAAAGTTAACCCGGATCTTTCTCCAATAGATGACTCTTCTGATTCGAACTCAAAAGAAGGGAATATTATATCATTTTGGGTCATATTTTGGTCATCAATGAATTTAATTGGTAGCGAGTTTATAAAATCTGGCTCATTTTCCAAACGGTCAATCAACGTCACCTGCTTATTTTGAGTGTCTTGTTTAGCTAGGGCCATGATTTTCTTTGTGCGGGAGCTCATTTTTAGAATAAAAAATCTAAAAAAAACATTTAAAGTACAGTAGCCGTCACCGATAATTTATTTCGGTTACCTGCCAAAATACCAGCTTTCCATCTGTCAAATAATGCCATCCATTTGCTATTTATATTGTTTGACAGATGAAAAGTTATTTCTTTTGACAGGTGACTAAAATAGAATATTATCGATGACGGCTACTATAATAACGTGTTTTGATCAGCAAGAAAAAGGTTGGCCTTCCGCTGAAGGTCGTTTTTTGTAATTTTATATTAAACTGTATCTATTTGACGTTAAAATATTTAAAAATATTAAGGATAATAATGAGCTTTAATAAAAAGAGCTTAAAAATAGCAATTTTTGAAAATATTATTTTATAAATTAATTTTAAGACCCAATTGACATGCTTTGTATAAAATAATATTGACAATTGTAAAATCGACCCTTACTTAATTAAAATTTTAAAAAAGTAGTAACTAGAAAAACGGCTATATCCAATGTAAATTACTTGGAGCAAAGGTTTTATATTATACAAAACAGCTAACTCCATGTAATCTAAAAAAACCTTCAATAGAAGCTAGGATCGGAGAGAAAATTTACTAAAATGATAACAAAACACTTACCCGGCAAACACAAAGTAATTAAATTACTTTTAATTTATAATAACTTGCAATTTTTAACATACATACGAGCTAAAACGAGAGCGATCAAGCCACGTGCATAGTCATAGTAAAATAACATGGAATATGACCGTTAAGCCGGGAGTTAGACGCTTTGCAATGTTGATATTTGCTATAATGGAGATAGCTGGTATACGTGCGGCGCGATTTACAAGAAAGTAATAATTTTTGGGAGTTAGCTGCTTTAATATATGATGTAGTAAGATGTCCTTTACAGGTTGGCGCCAAAATCTCAAAATCGTTAAAAGTGGAGTTAGCCGGTTTACAGTTTAAGCCATCGAAATATTAAATGTTGACAAAACCAACTATATAGCTTTCTCCCTAACAAATCCCAATCGTCCTAATTTTAATAACATCCAGGTAAATGGATTTGAGAATGAAATAAGGGATGTACACTTTACTAAATATTTAGGAGTAATTATCGACCAGAACCTCAAGTGGAAACAACATGTGTTAAGATTAACTAATAAACATTAGAAAATTAATTCGGAGTAAACTCCCGATTGGGTTAAGGGTTCTCTTTTATCTTTAATGCTTACGAGCTTTTTAAATAATGTGTTGGAAGTTTAAGTTATTTATAGTTTTTAAAAAATTTAGCCAATCGGGAGGAGATACTACCAAAGTAAGTGAGGCAGTGAAATCTAGAATTTTTAATGCTGATGTTATGAATTAAATTATAGGAGAGCTTGTGTTTATTATAAAATTTGAAATAAATTTTATTAATTATACTTAATGGAAACCTATTATTTACTGCAATCTGTTTAATTGTAGCTAACTCTTTTTTAAAGGCGTTTGCTGATAATGGTATTTTAAATAACCGTAAGAAAAAGGAGTTGAATGCAACAAATTTATGAGAATACGGGGAATTAGAATCAAACTGGATAATGTCCGTCGAGAAAGGTTTTCTATAAATATCAATTTCTCTAGTCAGCAAAAAGTCTAAAAAAGGAAGCTTACCGTCTTTTTCTTTTTCTAAGGTAAAAGTTATGTTAGGATGTAGCGAGTTTAAAAAATACAAAAAATTATTCAGTCCGAGTTCATTCTGTTTGGCCTGGAGTGGGGAGTATTTGTGAAGGTGTAGGTTTTGTGTTTTTACGTTTTATAAAAGTGTATGACCATCATCTTTGGGATAATGGATGAATTTTTCGACTTTCCTTCCATCCCGGAAAATGTAAAAATCCTTTATTAGTGCCCCAAGGGAAAGGAGGTTGACTTATTAGAGAAGATGGAGATCACAAGCGCAAAAAGGAGTCCTGTACTGTACCGCACAAGAGTGCGAATGATGTTTTTACCTTTGAACCGCATTTAATTTTTAACAATATTTATCACTACCTGGATAGCACGTAAGTTTAGCGCTTGCCTATGAACCCGATGATCGCTGGTTCTCGACCAAGTCTTGTTTCGCTTTTTATTTTTTGCTTTATTTCCGTTCTCCCGTTCGACTTAACCTCATTCTGCTTGTTTTGTTTACTTTTATTTTATTTAGTTTTGAAACCGGATTTAATGTGAACGTCAGCATTATTTTTTATGTATTTATTTTTTGTTTTAACTTAAATGTTTGTAGTGTTAAACGAATAGCTTTACCAGTAAGTCATATCTCGACATTGTAATTTATGTCTGTGCATTGCTATTTTTTTTTTACATTGGGGTGGCTTTCTATTTTCTTTTAGATCTGATGATGCCTTAGGACGAAACACGTGTAATCGTTTTTTAAAAAATAAACATAATTTGAGACCCTTGACTTTGTGTCCCTCCAATCTCTGAATTTTTTGGAATTTTCTATATACAAATCCTAAAATAGATAATTATAATCATCTTTACAATAATTATTGAAAGTCGTAAAACTTTTGGTGCAGGTAAAATACAAAAAAAAATCTTTGGTCGCCATTTTAAAAAAGAAGATGAGAATATAGAAACTACAAAATCTGTATGAAATTCTCTGTATCACAACACAAACAATTTTAGGTTGGCTCCGAAGTTTTGTGTAAAGTAGTCTGATATCGATACTGCCATATATGCATTTCATACAACACATAGGTACATCATCACCTATGGGAGATCGTAATTTCACAAATTTGCTTTAAATAATGTATCTAAAATTAAAGAAAAAATGTAATTAACAGGTATTGGTTAAGCCGGAAACTAAATATTAAACTAATATTTAGCTTGTAAGCTCTTAATTTCTAAACTAACTTAACTTAAATTTTATAGTACTCTAAATTTTAAGTGCCTAAAATTCCAGAATACAACAAATCATTCCAATAGGAAAATATATAAGTATACTGATTATTATTACAAATTATAATCAATTACAAACCCTCAACATTGGACAACAGTACATATGACATTTTAAATTTTTATAATTAATTTAAAATAATTAAGAAAAAAAAGAAAGAGAAAAAACTAATTAAGAATTAAAACAAATATGTAAAAAGTGACGTGAGAATAAGGTCTATATCAACGGCCAAGATCATTTAAAATGATATATATCGCTATAAGCAAAGAAGTCAAGATCGAACACCCTACCAACTTTAGCTAGTCGCCTATTTATTCACAGATTAAATAAAACGAATAAAAAATTATTCGTAATATCGAATGAATTAAAAAAAACGAATAAAATTTTTTTGCATCAATGCCTAAAATTTTTGTATACAACCTTGGTAGATCATGGGTGCCTAATTTGCTAGCTGAAGATCGATTACGTAATACGAGTAGTTTTTGGTCGTAAAGAAAGCAATTCATAATCTCCATCATATTCATATCTAAGCAAGACTTCCTCAATTTTTTGCAGCAAATATTTTGTTTCTTTTATTAGATTGATGTATACTTTTCTTCCCGTACTAGATTTTTTCCAATTTTGGCATTTTACTATATTCGAAAATGAAAAGAAGTCGTCTTGATTCATTTCGGCCACAACGTAAGATTTTCCGGTGATTTCCGCCATGCGGATTAAACTAATCCATTGATCAGGGGTGTAGATAGCACTTAAGCGTTTTCTGGCATTTTCAATTACTGCATGCATGCTATCTCCTTCATTTTGGGTATGACCCTTTTCCAAAAACCGATGAACTATTTCAAATCCAAATTTTTTTGAAGCGTAACAAAACATGGCGAATATAAACCGATTGCGGTTTTGTCCTCCGCAGTTATCCGAATATAAAAGAATTTACTTTACTTTTCTTTCTGCTTGAACTTTTAGGAATTTTAGCAAACAACTGCTTATCTTATTTGGTCCGCGTTTAGCAATTAATTCAGGCCAGACATAACAAAACCCCTCGTGTGTTCCTAGATCATAAACAGTAAAGTTGTAAACTGCAATTTTACTTTTATAGTAAAATTCACCAACATCTGACTGAGGCGTTTGAAGGACCTTCTGTAGATCAAAGCATGCCACACAAAGTTCTTGATCATCAGCTGTGAGCTCTTTATCACGGTCTTTTAGAGATCTGGCAAGGTTTTTATTATAAATATGCTTGTTGTATTTTTCTAAATTATTAGCTTTTTCTTTTTCATCAGACATTTCAAAGCTAGAACATGTTTCGCATCTATCTTTTTTCGGTTTATAAAAGCTTATGTTAAATTTAGTATTAAAGATATCACGATATTGTAACTCAGCATAGTATGATCCTTCCGCATTATTTTCCAACGAATACTATACTAACTCAACTTACTATTATTTTCTCGGTAAACTAGTCATAACAAATAGATACGATATAATTGTTTTATGTTATGTGAGTTGCCTACATTTCAAATTTAGTTACTATACTTTTCCTTGGAAATCTTGACTTTATAAGACATATTATCGTGATATTAACTAAAAATAGAGATTTTTTGAGTTACTATAGTTTTCGTTGCGGGTGTCGATTTGTCAAAAAAGAAAAAATGTGGCAAATTAACAAAAACTGATTTTGTTACTTATTCGGCTGTGAAATCCAGTTTTTTAGTTTTAAGGCTATGTAAGAAGGCATCTTATATATTTTAAGGTGTATTTCAAGAAAAAAATCGGATTTGTGAATAAAAGAAAATACAAAAAAGTCGTGACAAATGTTGTTTTTTAGGAATTTTTTAGAAAGAAGCTTGTAAAACAAGAATTATTTTTAGATATATTTATTTAAACGAAACTTATGTATTTTAGAAAAAAAAACATATTCTTCAAAAGTTTTCTAAAAGTATTTCAGGAAAAAAAAACATGTTCTTCAAAAGTATTCTAATTGTATAATAATATTTCTATTCTGTCACTAGTTCCACTGCTGTTGTCGTCATTGTCTATTTCTTTATCATTTTCTTCATTATCTTGTTTATGAGTATTTAACAATCTTTTATAAAACATTAAATTTTCAGGTTTTTTAATATACTTTGATAAATTTAGTAGATGCTTAATTTTGGATTGTTTTAGTGTTACTGATTCCTTGTAGTTTTGTGTCAAACGAAGTTCTCTTGGCAAGGATTTGTTATTTCGTATGTAACTACGTTCCCACTCTCCAGAATAACTTTGTCTTGCTAGTACCTATCACGGTTCATTTTTGTCATACTTAAGCATTCTTGCTGTTTTAATTTTTACCGGTGGTTTTGGGTTTTTTAGAAAGTATGGACAAATATTGCTTGATACATCAAATATCATGTTTGAGTCTACGTTAACAAGTTCATATGGGGATGGTTTTTCTCGTGCTTCCTTTATAATCTTGTCCCATTCTGAAGGTACTTCAACGGTTGCAGTTTTCTTGTGTTTTTCAATGAGAGAAAAATCTCTATCATTTGATAAAAAAGAATGTCCTCTTACTGGAAATATGTGGATAATACTTTCGAACATCTGCAAACAGTGAACTAACACATACAAAAAACGCATGAGAACATAATTTTTATTTTGCCCAGCACACCCATCGCTGAGCAATATTAATTTTTTTGTGGTAACTTCATTGTTTTTTAAAAACTGAAAAAGTAGAGAAGCGACATCATTTTGTCCTTTTTTCGCGACAGTTTCGTCATAGCAGTACATTGTTGCATTATCATTTCCCTCATTATGTATTCCAAAAACATACTACCACATCTGAATGGCGTAAAAAACTTCATTTGTGCGAATATGGGGAACTGGTAAGTTCTGCACAAAATCGAAAGATATGCAACAATAATCGTCAGGATTTTGCCTAGCTAAATTTCGGTAATGCTTCTTTAGCTGATAAAACTTTTCGGCTTTACATAAATGTAGATTTTTTTTAGTCTTTAAATTTGCTTTTTTTTCTATGTTCGTTTCGAGGTTTATCTGTTGCATTAAGTTGTCGCATATGCCACAGGTATCACTTTCTGGAATACTAAACTTTAACTTAAAATCTCTTGTAAAAACCTGCCAATAAACTTTATAAGTGACTCGCATATCTATATTTTCTTCACAAAACATTTTATACATTTTTTTACAACTTAAAGTTTCTGGTAAGTAGTATACATTTGGATTATCTGTGTGAAAATAATGAGACTGTCGACACTTAAAAGATTTTATATGATCACGAATAATAGTGTACACTCTTCTGTCAGTTTTTCGAGGTCTATTTGCATGATGACCCCGTCTGTCCTTTGGAGATTTTCCTGTTTTTACAAGACATAACCTTATTCGTCGCAATCTTTCTGTTGAGATTCCATATATGCTACAAAATGCTTTGGCACACACCAGCACTTCATTGACTCCATCTCTTATTTTGTATTTATAAGAAGCTAGATGTTGATGTTTTTGTAGTAAACGCTCATCCACAGCATCTTCCACTTCATGATTTTCATTATCCTGTGGCACATCTTGATGTCTTCTACGACTACGTCTTTGCCGTGGGGGGCCAAATGATATTAATCCTAAAAAAATATATTATAAGATTTACTATTAAAGCATATTATGTTATAATATCTATTACCACCAGCAAGATGACTGTCCTGGGCATCTTTAGATTCGAGCATATTAAATTTGGTTAAAGTGGTATTTGTTTTGTCTTCTGTAATCCTCTCTTTTTAACAACACTTGTCATTGACAAGTGTTGTTTTTATGGGAAACAAATGTTGACTAATGTCGTTCCTATGGAACCGACGATTCTTTAAACGCATTTTAGACGGAGATATGTGCATTTTACGGGAAACTTAAACATCAGAGAGCAGCACTGAAACATGTAGAACGCAACAGCGTTGCCAACTCAATTTCAATAAAAAGTGACTAATGTTGTTTTTCCCAGAAACCAGTCAAATAAGATGAGTTTCGACTTTAAAGGGTTAAGTTTTAGTTGGTGTTTGGCGGAAGTTAATGCAATACTCTTTAGGTTAAGATTTATGCGCTCATTGGCAACATCTAGTTCATTTGAAAAAAATTATTAATATAATTGAGTGTCACCCGCATAAAGGTGGTAGTTACAAAATTTAAAGTCATTAATAAAGTTGGATGTATAGATCGTATTCACCAGTGGTCCCAATATACCTCTCTGCGGCACTTTAGTACTGACATGGAGACGGTCCGAAGACATATCTTCATATATATTTTATTAGCTCAATAGCTGACATACTAAATCCAATAAAATGAAGAGTTGCTTTAAGAACGTGGTTATTTAACATATCAAAAGCTTTACTATAATTTAGCAAGACAAGAGCACTAATCTTTCCATCATCAAATGATTTAATAATAAAATCCGTGACATCTGCCATAGCGGAGGAAGACCCAAAACCCGGACGAAAACCAGATTGCTTGGGAGGAATAACATTAAATTTACAAGTAAATGACCTAATTTGTTTCTCAATTATTTTCTCGAAAATCTTTGATAGCGCAGAAAGGCTTAGGGACCGTAGGCAAAGGAATTACGTAAGCATGTTTCCAGCAATGGGGAAAGTAAGCAATTTCAATTCATACATTAATAATATGAGTAATGTAAGGAATGATATTAGGGCAACATAGTTGAATCAAAACAGAGTTAATTAAATCACTACCAACTGCCTTACTTTTAATGTCAAACACTATTTTAGTTACGTCAGCCTCGGCCACTGGTCCTTCAAAGGTGAGATTACTCATGATACCTTCCTTAACATGGATATGGTAGAACTGAATCAAGGTATTGTATAAAGAACATGTCGAGTTTGATTGATTAACAAAAAATAAATTTATTTTAATGAGACCTTCAGATAAAGCCGATGGAATGTTATTATTATTAGACTAAGTTTTTGCAGTTCAGTCCATTTTTCTTTAAGTGATGAGTTGGAAAACTTATTTTTAAGAGTGCGGTCCACCACGTGACAAAATCGGTTTCGAAGCGCGACAGTAGTTTCGTGGCCGGTGCAGTTTTCGCTGAAAGTAGCAACACTGGCTGCCATAATTACCCACTCCACCGTTCCCTTCTCCCTGATATATCGAATCTCGATTACCAGGGACGCAAGTCAACTGGTCTTACTTCTTGTTAGGTTTATTAACTACTTTTTATGTTATAAAGTTTTACATATGTACATACAGGGTGTTTCGGGAGAAAAAAGGAAATATTTTGGGAACATGTTCAGAAGGTCAAAATAAGATAAATTAACTCATGTTTTAATCCGATTCTCGACCGTTTTAGAAATAATCGGTTCTGAAGTTTATTTGTAAGATTGTTGGCCGTTTTGTTCAAACGTGGCATGAGGATTTTCATCTGACTACCGATGTTCATTGTGTCGGTTATTAATTCCATTGCGGGTAAAATAAGCTTCATCGCTAAATAAAATGTAATTATGTAGGTCTCGATTTTGTGGGATCCATTCACAAAATTGAACCCCTAAGCAAAAATCACCCTCTTGAAGATGTTGAACCGGTTGAATATGGATAGGCTTAAAACCGTTTTTTCTAAGTGTCTTCCAAACGTCTACATGTGATGCTAATCGAAGTTCTTTTGTAATCCGCCTCGTACTAACACTCGGGTTCTCTTCTGCCATATCCAGAACATTTTCTTCATTTTCTACATTTAGTCCGCCTCTCGTTCAGAATTAATTCTTATGCTTGGAAACATTCCTGTTTCCTGAGCGTTTGCAAAAACTGTCTGAAAAATTTTTCGATTAGGAATTCTTCGATTTGGAAAACCACGTCGGTATTCATCAACAGCACGTAATGCGCTACCATTACAGAAACCATACACGAATATCATATCAGCATACTCCCTATGGGTGAATGTGTGAGGCATTACGTAATGGAACCGTTTGCAACGAGGTTTCAGGCTAATCACGCGCAACTGGGATATACACTAAACTAGTTTCAAACCATTCCAAATATTGTGCTAGAACAAGCCTAATAATTATATTGTATTATAATAATATGTTTGATTCTTCTGCTTTGTCTCTAAGTGGTATTCCTTTTGGATAAAGTGGATCAACTAATTCCGGTAAAAGGTAATGTTCATAAAAATATTTTCGTTTGGGCAACATTTTAACTCTCCAAAATTCTTCATTACGAGGAATCTTCAAGAAAAACGACTATTAAAAATTATAAGGCATAGCTATAATGAATTATGGTGATGTTTCATATTTTAAAAATCATAATACATTTTTCAAAAAAGAAATACATTATGTAGTATGTAGTTAAAGTAAGAGTTAAAATTATACCTTTATCGCAATATTATTGATCTTATAACATTTTTTTAAATGTCGTAAGTTAAATTTTAATACTGTTAAAATTACGGATTATCGGTTGAATGAGAACTTATTAATACAATGATTTGCCTTCTATACAATTAATCCAAGAGGGCTCCATACTACAAAGAAACAGAATTTTGTTTTTTTGTCAAAATCTTTTTGTAACTTGCAACTGTCCCTAGATTTGATAGTAATAGTTGTGGTTCCTTTTTAGATGTAAGGAACCATTTTCAATGATAGCAAATGTAAGTTTTTTTTCTTTAATTCCCATTTCAGTACTAATTTTTGAAATTACAAATGGGCATTTAATTTTAATAATTTGAACGGAGACTCGTACTTAGAGATAAACCATTAAATGTTAAGCAGAACATGTATTTTATGTAAGATACATGTTCGCGCATTTTTCTCGACAGGTTCGCAATTATCTTGACGAATAATATCCCGAACGTTGGATTGGCCGTGGAGGACCTTTGCTTTGGCCTGCGCGTGGTCCAGACTTAAACCCCATGGACTTCTGTATTTGGGTATATTTGAAATCAATTGTTTATGATAGTCCTATAATTAATAATCTAAATGAACTAAATGTAAAAATTGTAAAATCTGTAAATATGTTAAAAAATAATGAGGATCTTCTTTTTCAAATACGGCAGATATAAGAATTAACAAAAGGGGTAATATTTTTTTTAAAATAATCTTAGGTAATAATTTTATTTTATTTAGGATTGCATTGCTAAAAATCTAGTAAATTTAAGTCATTCACATATTATGAAAACCTAAAAGTGCGATTATGTTCTAAAAAAGTAAAAACTAACGCGAGGAACGCCCTCTACCAAAAACACGAAAACTGTATAAAACTCCAAGTCACCGTTCTCAAATAACTTTAAAATTGTATAATAAATAAAATCGGTTACATATTTCGCTCTTATTACGAGCATCTCTAGACCATATACTGGGACACCTTGTACACTTATTAATTCCAGAAAAAAACATTATATTTATAGTTTAGGTGAAGTTACTTGGACAAGTATAAAAACTAAAAACGTTTAGCACGCGGCGTTTTTTATAGGGCATTGGCGTGCATATAATTTTTGTTTCTCTGGCTTAATATATATAGTAAAAATTAAGTTAAAAGTTATTTTACAACCAACAAAAACATTTATCAAGTCACGCAAAAGTCGTAGTTAGATTTAATGAAACATATTTTTTACACAGTTTTTTTTTAATTATTAAAAAAATTGTCAAAAAGGTGGGTGGTTTGTTGTTACATAGGTATAAAATAATGTCGTGGCCGTGCTGCAATAGAATATTGTTATACTTGCCTCCGCTGATATTTGGTTCGATAAGCCCGAAAATTTCCGCTGAACAATGAATTTTCATTGAAATGAAATTGAAAATGAAATTTTTGGGCTTATCGAAATCAAATATAAGTGAAGTTAACTATGTATTCATAATTTTGCACCCACATTTTTTTACGTCCAAAAATGTTTATCTATTTAGCATTACTATCCATCTCTTCAGAACTGGATTCGTCATTGGCATGAATTATAATTGGATTCATTCGCGGTATCTATTATATCTATTTAAATTATTGTATTTAAGACTTATTGAACTTACATTAAAGTAAATATAACGAAAGGTTTTGTTAAAAATTTAAATTCAAATGTATTTTAAATATGTGAATAGGTCTATTTTCTTCTTCTTTTCAATATTTGAGCGTATGAGATAGTATTTTCTAAATATATATTTAATATAAGTGACATAATACCCAAAATAAGTGACTCGTTAATTTTAATGTCAAAAATTTAATTTAACCTTGAATTTTTACCTTAAAAATACAGTACTGTATTTTTTTTATTAAGCAAATATTAATGATATTTTTTAACGTACATTATGTTTAAAAAATATAATTCAGGTTTAAAATATATTCAGGTCAAAAATGACACGTGTTAAGAAATTGATGCTCTCTTAAAATTTGATCGGTAAAACGATCATAAACTAACAGATTATGAAATGCCTAAAAATATCTATTTACCACAACTATTCGATTCATTATCAGTAGTATCAAAAGGCCACAAAAATGTCATTTTTATTGTTCAAAAGTTGAGACGAAAGTAAATAAAAGAAAACATCAACAGTATATAACAAATAGAATAACAAGAAGAACTACAGTATAATATAAGCGTGAAACCGATTTTAGGGTGAGCCAAGTCTTCACCATGCTAATTTTAACCCACTCTTAACACAAAATTCAAAATTGTTTTAATTATTACCATATACAGACATATATATCATGGCAGGCATCTTAAGAAATGGTTGATTCTTCGCAACATTATTTCCACGTACAAAAGGGGTGGTCCAATAGCGCCCCAATAAGAAATATAGATTTAAATATTTTTTAAACAAATTTTCAAATGGCACATTTTTAGACTCAAAAATGCGAAACTTTGCCCTAAATTTAACCATCTTCGTAACTCTTATATTTACCGAGATCCCAATAGTGAGCTAGGAATTTGTAACACGTCGTATAATATATAATATCTAATAAAAAATTACGTTTATAAATAATGGAACACAATAAAAGTTAATATTTTGCTTATATTTGTTTAGTTAAAGAAAACTGTAAAATAAAAATAATGAAACGTATAAAATAATTGCATTTCCTATTTTTGAGCGCGCGACTGTGTTTCCTATTTCCGGCCCGTCCACAATTCAATCCCAGCAGCATCGAAAGAATCTCGTATCTTCGTCTGTTTCACGTTATACGTTATCCGCGCCGAACTTGCCTATCTTTATCTGACAAATATTGATTGTTGAACGGGCCGCCGGAGGCTGTGCTGGAAAGACTCGAATCGACCGTAAATATATACGGGAATCGATCACTAAATATCGTAATATATTTTACAGTTTATTTTAATGCGTATATGTTGTATGTTGATTGTATTTTGTACATACTCAATTTTGGAGCTTGACCAAGTCACTTCACCTAAACACGTTTTTTACTTTTACGAAAAGTAGCTAAACCTAAATGTTTTTTATCCACAACGTTTCGTTTATTACGACCCATAACGGAAATTTTTAAACAACGACGAAAGTTCACAATCACGAAAGTACAAAACACAATGCACTAATAAAATAATTGGGAATATCACTTAGAATAAAATCAAGACTACTTAGCACTACCCGTTTATCGAAACCGTTTCGACCAATGAAAGCTAACCGGCAAATATTGCGCGTCCTAAGAAACAAGAACGGTGTTGCCAGATCTGCCTAAATATCCTATGGAGACCCAATTTTTAGCTAAAATTATTATTATTTTTTGGGTTAGGTTTTAAAAGAAACCAAAAATGTTTACAACATATATATTTCGTGTGTTATGTTTTATTAGATTTAAGGAACAGGGGATGGTCAATTTTACATTGTTTTAATAAAAAATAAAAATTTTCAACATTGTTTTTTTTGATTTTCAAAATTTTAAATAGCATCACGTCTAGATAATCCAATAAACAATCCCTACACAAAATTTGAGCTTTCTAACTTTTTTTGTCTTAGTACAGGAGCTAACCCCGTTTTACGCAGGTAGACCGCCCTCTTAAGGTAAGTTTTTTTTAGCTCTTATCGCACAAGTAGTGTAATTTCTTAGTTCTTTATAATATGAATAATGCACGGGCTGTTTAGATTTTCTGTACTGTCTCAGGACATTATTGCGCAAATTCTGCTTAATATAATCTGTTATCCATGGCGAATGTTTGTAATTATTATTTGTATGAAACGTTCTTATTAGAGAATGAATGTCAAATAGGTTTAGGATAAAAGAATTAAAATACTTTAGCTTATTGTCGATGTTTGGTATGTAAAAAATTTCATCCCAAGGGCATATTAAAAGCTCATTATTAAAGGCATTAAAATTTATATTTTTTAGTTGTCTGTATTTAATTATCATAGGTTCAGATAGCGCATTTGGACTGGTTAGCTGTAGATAAATAGAAAAACAGTCAGCTATGAGAGCTATAGAGTGTCAACTCCAGAACATTTTACATTTATTTCATTGCAGAAAATGAAATTAAGGGTCCGGTAATGTTAAACAAACGTCTTAAAAACGATTTTTTTTACATTTTTACATAGAATGTTGAGTTTGAACATTTTATTGAAAAATTTAAAAAGTGAGGATGAAGTAAAAAAATGCAAAATTTTAAATTAAGGATTTTCTACATACGTATAATGTACAATTTCAGCCCGCTTAACTGCACTCTATTAGCGACTAACCATCACGTTGGTCATTATATATACGCTATTAATTCAAATTTAAAGCCTTAATTAACCAAATTCTATAACTTAGAAGAATTTACATCACTTCTTTAGGTCATAAACACAAATTTCTACACGCAAATTAGGAATATCAAATATGTAAATACGGATTAATTTATAAATAAAAAAAGACTGTCAAATGTCACGTCAACAAAATATTATTTTATTATTTATTGGGAGTGGCTACTGTACGAGTACGAATATTGGAATTTTCTCTTTTGTCTCATTATAGGTAAGTATTTGTTTATTTATATAATCATAATATACATATATTTTTTTAAGTTATTTGAATTTTCATTAAATATAAGTATTTTTATTCTTTTCTGAAACACAAAGTAGTAACTCGCTAAAATAATTTTAATCCTTACAAAATTACATGCAATAAACGATTTTTAAAAAAGCGACCTCTATACGCGTTTCTTTAAAATTTTATAATTTTTTTTTAAGGTTGGCTTTGGCTGCTATAAAACAAATGAATTTCATTTTTATTTTTGGATTTCCCAAGTTTTTTACTTATTGTTGGCGATATTTTGTCGACTGAGTACTGGTTTACTGTTAAAGAAAATTACAATTAATAAATAAAATGTGTTTGGTTTCAACTAAAGGGGAATTGCTTAAGTTAATGAGAAGTCCAAATTTAGCAATAGCGCGATTTTTAATTAACAACGGCAACGTAGCGGCATGACCGAACTGCCATGTTTTCTTCCCTATGGGAGTCTGCGGCTTCGAGTCGAGTCGTGTCAGTCGGTTTAATGTTTTAATTGAGGGTGGTAGCTTAGCTCGTAATTTTGTTTTGTTTGGGTTTTTTTTTCTTACGAGTAAATTCCTATTAAATCTAGCACGTGTAAATTCCAAGGTTGTATTTTTATTTGTTTTGGAGCTAATGCTGGCTGTTCAGGGTACTTTATTCTCTCAGTAAAGTTTTTTACCAGAACAAAACAGTCTTTAATTCAACAAAAAAACGGAACCAGCTATCGAGACAACAACAAAATTGGTGAACTAACATCGGCATCAATCATTTTTGGTCCAATCGAGCGGATTGGTTAGGTATTCCAGCCTAGGAAGGATCAAGAAGGGTTCTGTTCTTGGGGGCAAGACCGGCTCAGTTTTAAGGTTGTTTTTTGAAACATAAAGGAAACAGGAAGGCAGCACAAAACTAGGTGCAAACGAAAACTAATTCATTGTGAAAAGTGCAAGTATTTGACGTTTGAGGTAGGTGCTATACATAAGGTGAGTGCCAATAAAAGCAAATCTTGTAAAATAAATTTTGTGGTCGTGTTTTTGTATTTTTCACAAATTTGTAAAAGGTTTTACTTGGGTTTCATTTTGCATACAAACTTAGTAGCACACTTACAAAGGTTTTGCATAGAATTTGACAAGGTTATATTAGGTTGTAATAAAAAGGGCATTTGTTTACACAGATTCTTATGCAAATTGCAGCAAACGATTTTACGGGCATTTTAAAAGGTTTTGTATATTTTTACAAGGTTTAAGTAAAAGATATTTAGGCAAAGGTTTATGTAATATTCTGCAGAAGGTTAGGTTGTATTTTTCACTTTGCATAACATCTAACACGGTTTGGGTTATTAATATTTCACAGATGCTTGTGCAAGGTTTTGCAGAAAACATACATGTATTTTGGTAGTGTTATATGATAAGGTTTTAGGTTAATAAGGTCTTTTACTATCTATGCAAAAACTTTGAAAGGGTTATTTTTTTAAATAATTTACATAAATAATAAATATCACACAAAATGGCATCTGAAGGGGATGAAGGTAGCTCGTATCAAGTGCGAGAGGATTCAAATGAAGAATTTAAAGTTTTAATACGAAAAAGGGGAAATCTTAAACGTAATTTTACATTGCAAAATAATTTTTTAAGGGGTTACGATAGTTCTAAGATTTCTGAGGTACCCATGCGCTTGACAAAGATAAACGAGTGGTTTAATGAATTCGAAGTTATACAGTGTCAAATAGAAGAAATAGACGATTCCGATGATCAGTTAGATGAGCGAGAGGCATTCTGTAACTCATTTTTTAAAATAGTTGGGCAATTAAATAATATTTTAAATCCAATAAGGTCGCCAAATCTAGATGGGGGGCTGCAGAATGACGTTGTACGCATGCCGCCCAACACAGGTACAGCTTTAAAGCCAGAGGTAAAACTTCCAGCAATGGAAATTCCGCATTTTTATGGGTCATATAAACAGTGGTCAGAGTTTTATGACACTTTCAAAACGCTTGTGGATTCCAATCCAAATTTGTCAGATATACAGAAATTCTACTACTTAAAGGGGGCTCTTAGGGGAAGTGCGGCTGAGGTGGTACATTCTTTGGAGGTTTCTGCTTTGAACTACTCGGAGGCATGGAAATTATTAAAGGATAGGTTTGAAAATAAAAAACTAATAGCCTTGAGTCACATAGAGTCAATGTTTAATTTTCCTAACATGGTTAAAGAAAATTATAGGGAGTTGAGAAAACTGGTTGATGAGGTCAGAAAGGATTTGAGGGCTTTAAAATCATTAGGGTTAAAGGTTGAGCACTGGGACACGTTACTGATTTATATTTTTGAGGTTAAACTTGACAATGTGACAAGAAAAGAATGGCAAAAACAAGGATCGGTTGATACTTTTTCTACTATGGAAGAATTCTTACAATTCTTGTCGAATAAATGTGCGATTTTAGAAACGACAAATCGTAGCAACATCTCAGGGGGTGAACAAGGTATTAAAAATGTCAAACCTTTTAAACGTAACTCTAATTTACAATTAAACCTTATGGGGCATTTAATAAAGGGACTCAACCACGGGCTCTGTGTTTAAAATGCAAATCGTCAGAACATTATTTGCAAGGTTGTACATCTTTTCTTAATTTGGATTTGCAAGGTAAAAGGGATTTTATAAACAAGGTTAATTTATGTTGGAATTGTCTTAGACAGGGGCATAGAGTACATGCATGCACGTCACAGGGTTGTCGTCGTTGTGGTGGGAAACATCACTCTTTGCTTCACACTGATCCATCACGTGAGAGGAATGAGAGGCAAGGTCAAGGGGAGGAGAATAGCACAAGGGTTACTGGGGTCACTACAAGTGACAATGAGGTTTTCAACGGGCACAGCAGCGCATCTACTAGTTTACAAACTCAAGGTGAAGAAGTCTCAGACGTTTTGCTGTCAACAGCCATCATCAGGGTTCAAGATGATAAGGGAGGTCTGCATGAATGTAGGGCGTTACTGCATTCAGGATCTCAGTCTTGCTTTATGACAAAGGAATTGGGAGATAAGTTGGGGCTTCTGAAACGGAAAATTAACATTTCAATTTTAGGTATAGGTCCAGGGGTATAGGTCCACACTCGGTTAAGGCTACAATAATTTCCAAGTTTTCAGATTATAAACACGAGAACTCATTTTTGCTTATTAATAAAATTTGCAATAGTATTCCATCTAGGAATATTGATGTAAGTAAGTTGAAATTACCAGAAGGGTTAATCTTGGCTGATGTTTCTTTTGCAAGGTCAAACAAGGTGGATATTTTATTAGGATCTTCTATTTTTTGGGACATCTTACAAAGTGAAAGAATTTCTCTAGGAAGAAATATGCCTGTAATTCAAGCTACAAGATTAGGGTATGTCATTGCAGGGCCCTTCGGTTTTCAAAATAGTGCAAACGCACATTCTAGTTGCAATTTGAGTTCTACTTTATCGGTCCAGGATCAGCTGGAGAAATTCTGGGTTTTAGAGGAAGTAGGAAAGAAAAGGTGGTTAACCAGAGAGAAGGAGGCCTGCGAAAGATTTTTTATGGAATCAACAACTAGACAAGAGGATGGGAGATTTGTTGTGAGGTTGCCAGTTCGTGAGGGCTCCGCGAAATTGGGCGATTCGTTTCATGCGGCTTTAAAAAGATTCAATTCGTTAGAAAGGAAATTTGAAAGGACTAGTCATTTGAAGGAGTTATATTCTGATTTTATTAGGGAATATATCAATGTAGGGCACATGTCCAAGATAGACATGGAAGATGTCGATAATTCACCAGGTTTTGAAACATATTACTTACCTCATCATGCAGTGGTAAAGGAAAGCTCTTTAATCACTAAGCTTAGGGTCGTCTTCGATGCCAGCGCTCCTAGTAGCAATGGCGTATCGCTTAACAACAAGCTGATGGTGGGACCAAGGTTGCAGGAAGACATTTTTTCGATACTATTGCGTTTCAGGTTGCACAATGTGGTTATTACGGGGGATATTGAAAAGATGTTTCGGCAAGTGTGGGTTGCAAACGAGGATAGGGATATGCAGCGCATTTTATGGCGATTTGATAAAGAGGGTCCTATAGAACATTACAGATTAAATACTATTACATATGGAATGGCTTGCTCTTCGTATTTGGCAGTCAAATGTTTACAGCAGTTGGCAAATTCTAATTCAGTATGCAGCTCCAAGGTCAACAAGGCCATCATGCAAGACTTTTACATGGATGATTTGGAAAGTGGTGGTAGGGATATCGAAGAAGTAGCATGTTTAAAGGCTGAAATTGGCCGTTTACTTTCTGAGGGTGGGTTTGTTTTAAGGAAATGGAGTTCAAACAAATTGTTGCAGGATTAATTACGCTTTAGACGGGATCTGGAGAATCCTAACTTTTATTCATTTGGTTAAAATATTTAAAAATGACTTTATTCTAAATTTTTCTTTCAAAACTGAGACACCCACCATAATTACAATTGCCTTCGACTCTTAATGGAATTCGCCAATATTTTTCATTAAACCACTATCAATATTATCACCATTTTAATTCTTTGTTATTGTTTACAATATGCTGTGCATGGAGAAGATTTCACGGCAATTGAATTGGTCAACCGGTTTACTAAAGCGGACGCCAGTGGCGCCGCGTGTCGAATTATTACGATTTGGCCCGTAATTGTACTTTCCACTAGGCACTCTATGGTTTGCTTATTAGTGACCTATGTATGGGTTTTGGTTGGGCCCATAGCGGCTAAACCCATAAAGTAACGAGTGAAGTTCCTCAATCTCCGGTCTTGCGCCCAGACGTCTTTTGGACTACTACTTAAGCAGTTCCGCGACGCATCTGGGGGTCTTTCCAGCTCCTGCGTCCGTCAAGAGTGAACCGTGCTGCCCGCTGTGACGGAGAGAGGTTTGAAATAAATCTATTATCATCTCTCTCCGCCAGCACCTTTTTTGTTAAAATAACATCTAAAACTAAAATGCATTAGTGTTTCTTCAGTTTCAACGAAATATTTTTGAAGCAGGATGGGTTTTAGTAGTTTGATGCCTCTCGAAACTTCGGCTCCTTAAATATGACAGTGTAAACCGCCAGCCGTGACCCAGCAGTGATGAGGATTTCGCCCTGAAGCCTGAAAAATAATTTCGCCGCCCTTAGCCCCGTCAACACACATCATGCCGTAAGCCCTATGTGGTGAAAAATTGCCCATCGCGGGCTCTCGCCCCCGAAAGAAGAACACCATGGAACTTGACCCGTAAGCACATTCTTTTAATCTTAACCATATTCTTCTTTTGATTTTTTTTGTATGATTTAACATGAATTTATTATCACTTTCTCATTTTAATATTTAAAACTTAAGTAACTATATTTATGGTATAATTATCTACATTAAAACAATTCAATGTTACGCCTTATTATGTAATGCTTCCGAAGTGATCACTGACGAATTCAGGTATCTACCTTTGGGTTATAAACTTGTATATATATATATATATATATATATCTTTTATTTATTTTTGTTTACCTTTTTAAGACCATCTTGTATATTTACTTATATTTACTTACCATGTAGATTGAACTCCTTGTTTCTGATAAATTAAGCTATTGAGTATGAAGACTTTAATAAACACCCTATTTAAATTAAATTAAGGTGTTTTACTACTGAGTGAGTTAGTGTGACTGAGGCAACTGACCATACAGAGAACCCACGAAGCCGGCCTAATAGGTTCTTTTTTTTTTGTTCCATCTTTTAAATTTAACAGGGTTTCTGGAACCTATCAGATCTAGGGAGTTGTTCTTGTTGTTTAGAACTCTTAGACCAAGACTGTCGAACAAACTCAACTCCCTAGAAATAGCCCCTGTAAACCGGATAGTCTTGCCGGGATAATATTTATAACATAACAAAATCTGAGGTTATTTCAAATGGTCAAGAAAATCAAAATGTCGATCATTATATTGCTCAAAATGATGGTGCATCAAAGACATTAGGAATTTATTGGAATAATCAGTCTGATACTTTACACTATGACAGTCCAGGAAATTATGTAAAATTTAAGGGTGAGGTGGTAACAAAACGCATGATTTTATCTTTAATTTCCCAACTGTTCGATCCTTTAGGTTTGATGTCACCTTTGATTATTAGGTCGAAATTAATACTGCAAGTCTTATGGAGAGAAAAATTAGGATGGGATGAGGAGGTGCCGCAACCAATTTTACAGGGTTGGCTGGGATTGAGCAAAGAATTGGGGAGATTAAAGGCATTTCAAATTAAACGACATGTCTCTTGTGAGGAGGCAGAGTCCATACAGATTCACGGTTTTTGCGATGCGTCTCAACGGGCGTATGGGACCTGTGTATTTGTAAGATCGGTTGATAAAAATGGAAGATGCTGTGTACGCCTTCTGTGTTCCAAATCGAAGGTCGCTCCTCTAAAGGTTGTTTCGCTTCCGAGGCTAGAGCTTTGCGGAGCTCTTCTATTGGCAAAATTAATAAATTCAGTTTTACAGTCCACTGAAATCAAACCTTCAGAAGTCAGGTTATGGAGCGACTCTTCAATTGTACTTTGTTGGTTGGCGGGGGAACCTTCAAATTGGACAACGTTTGTTGCTAACAGGACGGCGGAAATTCAAGGTATTACAAAGGGGTTTGGCTGGTTTCATGTTGCGTCAGAAAGCAATCCAGCTGACCTAATATCCAGGGGCGTAGATTGTGACAATTTATTGGAAAATCGACTTTGGTGGCAAGGGCCTCATTGGTTATCAGCTGAAGAGGTTACATGGCCTACTTCAGGAAGGTTCAATATTTCAGAGATTCCGGAGCAGAGAGCTGTTCGACAAACTTTTGTGGTCGAAGAAGACAGTTGTAGTCCAAAATTTTGTTTTGACAGATTTTCTAATTTCTTTCGGTTACAGAGAGCTGTAGCATTTGTTTTACGATTTGTGCGTAATTGTAGAAGATCTAAAGGTTTACGGGATACTGGGCCTCTAACGGTTTTGGAGTTATTAGAAGCATGGGTCTACATAATCAGGTGTATTCAATTGCAGGATTTCAACGCCGAGATAAATGATATTAGGCAGGGTAGCTTTGTTTAAAAATCAAGTAGGCTAGTGTCACTGAACCCATTTATAGACGATAAGGGGCTGCTAAGGGTGGGAGGCAGGTTGGCAAATACCAATTTAGAATTTAATCAACGGTTTCCAGTAATTATTTCGAATAAAAATAGGGTTACTAAGTTAATCATATTACATGAGCATTACAAACAACTACATGCAGGGCCTTAAGCATTATTGGGGTACATACGACTTAAATATTGGCCAATATCTGGGCGTCGTACAGTACGCGACGTACTAAGGGGTTGTATAACTTGTTATAAGGTAAAGCCAAGAGGGTTTCAACAACTTATGGGTAATCTGCCAAGGGCCAGGGTAACGCCTTCTCGACCTTTCACAAATTGCGGGGTAGATTACGCTGGGCCATTCACTACTAAGGTTAACAAAATCAGGGGCTGTGTTGAAACAAAGACATACCTTTGTGTGTTTATATGTTTTGCCACGAAAGCTGCCCATCTAGAGTTGGTGACAGATTTAAGCACACACGCTTTTTTAAATTGTTTTAAAAGGTTCATCGCTCGAAGGGGGTTATGCAAGAATATGTTTTCAGATAACGCGACTAATTTTACAGGGGCCAATAATGAGTTACAGGATCTTTTTAAATTTTTACAGAATAAAGAAAACCAGAGTGTTTTTTCAAATTTCTTTTCGAAATCTTCCATAAGGTGGCATTTTATTCCGCCACGCTCACCCCACTTTGGCGGTCTGTGGGAATCTGCTTCAAGGCGGCAAAATTTCATTTGAAAAGGGTAGTTGGGGTACAGAGGCTGACCTTCGAAGAGCTCTACACAATTGCAACCCAAGTAGAATCTTGCCTTAATTCACGGCCTCTTACGCCATTGTCAGAAATGCCAGACGATCTAGATGTTCTCACGCCTGAACATTTTTTAATTGGCACGTCCCTAAGCGCCTTATCTCAGGAAGATCTGGAAGATGTAAGTTCCAATAGGTTGCGTCGATATCAGTTATTAACGCAGCTCGTGCAACGGTTTTGGAAAAGGTGGTCACAGGAGTACCTTGGTCAGCTTCAACAACGAACCAAATGGACTACTAATGGGGACTCGGTTTCGGTTGGTGATATGGGGTTAGTGAAGGAAGAGAACCTTCCACCAATGAGGTGGCAATTAGCGCGAGTGATGGAACATCATCTAGGGTCGGACAATAGGTGTCGAGTAGTGACTATAAAAACATCGAACGGATTTTGTAAAAGAGCCGCCTCGAGGCTTTGTATTCTACCATTTGAAAAGGATGTTAAGTTGTTGATTAAGGAATTTTTGTTAAGAAAAGATTATGTTACTAGGATCTAGGTATTTTAGGTATATATTGTTTAGGTTAATTGAAAGACAGGCTTTCAAGGGGGGCGGGATGTTTGGTTTCAACTAAAGGGGAATTGCTTAAGTTAATGAGAAGTCCAAATTTAGCAATAGCGCGATTTTTAATTAACGACGGCAACGTAGCGGCATGACCGAACTGCCATGTTTTCTTCCCGATGGGAGTCTGCGGCTTCGAGTCGAGTCGTGTCAGTCGGTTTAATGTTTTAATTGAGGGTGGTAGCTTAGCTCGTAATTTTGTTTTGTTTGGGTTTTTTTTTCTTACGACGTAATCTAGCACGTGTAAATTCCAAGGTTGTATTTTTATTTGTTTTGGAGCTAATGCTGGCTGTTCAGGGTACTTTATTCTCTCAGTAAAGTTTTTTACCAGAACAAAACAGTCTTTAATTCAACAAAAAACGGAACCAGCTATCGAGACAACAACAAAATTGGTGAACTAACATCGGCATCAATCAAAATGGAAATTCGAAAAAAGACTAATAATGAATGAATAAAATGAATGCGATTTTAAGGCTTAGCGAGGAAGATAGAAGAGAGAAGAGAGATTTTTAATTATTTAATAGACCGCAGACTGGTGAGGGGTGAGTTGCGATGCAAAAACCGCCGATGTCGGAGGGTATGCGTTTTGCGGCTTAATGCGTCAAAGCCGTCGGGACATTTTTTTCTGTAAAAATTACAAAAGAAAATATTCGACTTTATGCGGTTCCTTTTTTGAAAAAGGCAAAATAGGCGTCAGGTAGGATATATTTTTAATTTTTCAAATTTTTCTTAACTTATAGGTGTTTATTTAAGTAAAATCTGAACTGTTAAATCTATATAGTTGCTAGTTTTTTTACTTATTTTTATGTGCAATGAAGATTATATTATTTTTAGTAGGACGCAGCTGGATTTGTTGTATGCCAGGGCGTGTAAAATATCAACAACAACTGCGCATGACTACTTTGGGGTAACAAAAGTCAGTATTGTTCAATATTTTCATTTTTTTCGGGATCTTTGTTCCTAACACTTGTTACTTTCATCGGATGAATTTCAATTAGGTAAGATAATTATTATTTATTAATTTAATTACAACGGAATTTATACAATTAAATAGAGCAGCAAATAATTTTCAAATTAAAAATCTTTTCTGGTGTTCTACTATTAAGTATTAAAAATTGCACGTATTTGCAAGTCGCTTTCCCGGTGGAACATCGATCTTAGTGCAAATTATAAAGTTTTGAGAAAATGATGTTTTAATATTTTTTTAGATATCTATGTTAATTTTTTGTTAAATAATTTAGCAGAATTTTGTTGCAAATAATTTCGAGGTTAAGAATAATCTTAATAAATAATTCTGCATAATCCTTTTCACTTTTTTTGGAAAATCCTCATTTCTACCCCCCTCTTTTTAAAGTCTCTTTCCAATTACGTCATTGTTTCTCTAGAATCTATTTATGTAATAATACTTCTGACAAAATTTGATGAGAAGATCAAATTTAAGTCTGCAATTTTATGATCACAATTTCAAAAAATAGGTACAGAAATAATGTTTTACTACTAAAGAAAAAACAAAAAAGAAAGTAGAGTGGTTTATTAAACAACAAATTAAATATAAAAGTATTTTAGTACCTACTAAGAAAGGCAAAAAAAGTTTAAAACAAGGGAACAAAGAATTTATAGTTCTAAAACTTAAACTAAAAAAAATAACTTACTAAAAATATTAAAATAACGTATTAAAAAACGATTCATAATAATTGGGAATAATATTCGCCGTCAAAAGACTTTGCAAATCTATTCTTTTATTGTCAGCTATTGGCATTTTTGCGTAAGCCGGTTTTCTAATGATATTTTTAATATTGTTTGCCTCTAGAGAGCGCCTTGATCCGATATTTCTGCTTTTGGCTTGCTTCCAGTCCGTTTCCTTATAACTGGTTTTGTAGAAATATACATCACTATCTTTTACAAAGCGTATTATTTTTATCTCTGAAATTTTAATTTGTTCCCCGTTATCGTTTTTCTGGCAATTAAAACCTATGTCAGAATTCAATTTCTTGATATCAACAAAATCTTTAAAACCTAATTCTTTCACATTTAGAGGATTGCCTTTCTTTTTTGAAGCCCGGATTAGTGGAACAAGTTGGTGAGGAACATAAATAGGTCCGGCTTTCTTAGCTCTATTTACTGATTTCTCGATTATGCTATGAATAGTGTCTCCTTCGTTCTGAGTGTGGCCCCTTATAAGGTATTTGTGAGTGATGGAACTGATGGGAAGTGTTTGAACGGCATACAGATACATTGCAAAAACATAGCTGAAATAAAATACGATATTAAAGTATTTATTAGTTATTATAAAAAAATACCGGTTCTTCTGCTGACCACAGCAGTTATCTGAGTAGAACACTATATCGGCACCAGGTCTCTTATTTGCAATTTCTTCAATAAACATAAGAACGCATGAGCCAATTTCAATAGCACCTCGTTGTCCAAGACCTTCGTGCCAGAAAAAGCATATCGTATTGTCATTACTTACGTCGGTTACCTATAAAAACCATTCTATTATTAAACAAAATCATATCAACAATTTTATTATTATTACCGTAAAATTATAGCAATTAAGCCTGGATTTATAGAAAAATGCAGATGATTGTCCCATTGGAACAGGCAATACTGCCTGTAAGTCATAGACTGCAAAAATTGTGTTTGAACCTTCTTCCTTGGACTTTTTCTTATCCGCATCCTTTTCAACTCTACTTCATTTTTTTACCTCTTGATGATTGATGTACTAGGTGGAATGTAGTTATCGCTATCCCCTTCACCCCAAAGATTTTCTTCATCTTCTGAGTCATTTATCTCCTAAGATGGAAGTGTAATTTTTTTTCGTAGTATCATTTTTGTGGGACATTCTTGATTAATTATATTATATGAAATTTTCTTATCTAAAGTTGATTTTGTATCTGACTTCAATTGTACAGTGCGTGATAGAGTAATAGGAGTTTGCTGTGAACTGGTAGTTGCTGGCATGTTATCAGATTCATAAGAAGAAAATTCACCAAAGTGGTTTTCGGTTATTTGCAGGGTATCAGGTTGTTGAATATCTAAATTAGTGAAAGTAGGCTGACAAGCACTTGGCGGTAGTCTATCTATAATACTGTCAGTAGAAAATTCATCATTTTGATTTGAATTTGTTGTTCCTTCGAATTGAAAATAGTCAATAGACGTTTGCGGGTCAATCAAATTTTTTTGGGATTTTTCTAAAAGGTGAGGAGGACGATTTAAATTAAGTTCTTCCTCAGGCATATTTTTTGGCTGTTTTTCGAAATCTCCCGAAGCTTGATCTAAAAGATATTTTAATATCACTATCGATTCATAATATTGTGGTTTTGTATAAGCTTCCTAAAATCCCAAAAGTAAATTAAAATAGAATTCTCTTGAGTTTTTTAAAGTAGTCTTAATAGAAAATTGATCTACAACTTCTAGAACCAACATTGCCATAAAAAACAGTTAGGTCACTACTAACGACAAAAATTTCGGAACAACAATGGCGTAAAATACAATTAAAATCATGCTAAAGATTTCAGAGAAACAATGACATAACAGACATTTGTGACAATGTTTCACTAGATTTTGTTAAAAATAAACGCAACTTGAAATTAACAAAGACTTACCGTTCAAATACGTCGTTTTCGTCACTAAAGATAACCAAAATAAATTAGACACAACTACTTATTTCGCACTTACGTCGTTTTTGAACCCGACACAACGATGCTCTCTGAATGCCGAAACGCAACTGAACACTTGTGGCGTTCTTCTTCCTAGACCAATCAGAAAAATGCGCCATTAGAACAACGCCGCAAGCGGTTTCTCGCGGCACCTATTTGTACTACATTTATGACATTGTTCCTCCGAAAAGTTTAGTGTTTTTTGATACTTCTTGCGCGTGTAACTAATTTAACTGAAAATTTGCACTTAGGTCGATGTTCCACTGGGAAAGCGAAGTATTAACACGCAAATCATGGGTGGGAGCTTCGATTGTACATACATACGAGGTACAAACTATATATGAGGCGTATAGAATCAAACCCCGCTAACTCCACTTTTGTCCAAAAATGATATTTTGATTTAATTTCACAGCTAATTTGCCAATGAATCTGGTCGTGTGAATCTTAACTTTCAAAACACGCTAAAAGAGGTCTAAAATATGGCAAAAACATCGCGTTTATTTTCAAAACCCGCTAACTCCCTGCACATGTTACAATCAAATCCCGCCAACTCCATTTTGACCAATGACGTTGCTCTATTAGATACGAGCACATGTTTATGTATCATTGCATCAGTTGATGTTTAGATTTCTATCGTGCAGGATCTGAGTTATTGCTTTTAGTGATTTTTATAAATAAGTTTTAAATATAAATATGGATGAGTATAATAAACCCGTACAAAAATGTACACCGAACAAAGCCCGAAAATGTTTAGTAAACAAATCCAACCGAAAATCAGAGAAGCAAAAGATTGAGAGGTAAGTCCTATTGTGTAATTTTGGTAAAAATGTGTTTCTAAGTGTATTTTTATATACTCAAGTCAGGATCTTTTTGCAAGTAAGCGTTTTTTTGTCGAAAATCTAAACTAGGACATTTTTTAAAATTGTTAATTGCTACTTTGATAACTACAATTAGGGGCACATTAAAATTTGTTAAAATAAGAATGTATAAGTTTAATTTTGTATAATTTGTAAGTAAAATGAAAAGCCGGTTCGTTGTAATCTCAATAATATGTCACTTTCAACTTATTTTTAGATACAAGCCTAAAAGACCACCGGGTGTCCCAAGCTGTAATCATGCAACGAAGAGCTTCCGATGCAGCACTCTAACCAAATTTGACATATCTGATTTTCACTCAAAGTTTTATGCTACTCCTGCAAAAATTGATCAAGATAATTATATTGTGAAGTATACCAACGTTCAATTGCCAAAGCGGAAGCGCCCAAAGAATAGTTCGAGGCAAGTGAGAAAATTAAGTTACAAATTTTTTGTAAGGAATAGAAGCGGAAAAATAATTCCAGTTTGCAAACCTGCGTTTCTGAGTATACTGGATATTAATAAAGATAGAGTTTATGGAGTTTTAAAAAGACATTTTGAAAGTGGGCAAATGGCACATAAAAACCGGGGTGGAGATCATAAAAGCAAGAAATATCAATGTAGGCGAGAGACAATTCAGTTCTTTTTGGAATCTTTCAAATGTCAGGATTCACATTATTGCAGGTCAAAGAGTTCTTGTCGTGTATATTTGCCGTCAGAACTAAACATCAGAAAACTGTACCAAATGTATTCAAACTCAGCACTTGACAATGTCAGTGTTAAAGAATCATTTTTTAGACGTGAATTTTGTACAAAATATAACATTGGCTTCGGTTCTCCGAGGACTGATGTATGTTCCACATGCATTCAGATAAGTGAAAAAATAAAGCTGGCGAGAGATGATCCTCCTAGAAAAGCTACACTGATGGCTGAAAAAACAGTGCATAAACTTAAGGCACGAGCTTTTTTTGCATTACTAAAGGAAGAAAAGCCTGAAATGATAACATTATCATTTGACTGCCAAAAGAATTTGCCAGTTCCAAAACTTCCAGACCAACAGGCATATTTTTCAAAGCAATATAACTTCTACAATTTTACTATTGTCTGTGGTAGTTCCAAGACCACGTTAACTTCAGAAAACGTGTTTTGTTATTGTTGGAATGAAACTGTTCGGCCGAAAAGCTCTAATGAAATTGCTAGTGCTGTTTTCCATCGGCTCATAAACATGAATTTGGAGGGTAAAACGCACATTAGACTTTTTGCTGATGGTTGTGGTGGCCAAAACAAAAACACCACCATGATGGGAATGTGTTCAAATTGGCTGGAATGTTATGCACCACCAAATATTAAGAAACTTGAGATAATTTTTCCTGTAGTTGGACACAGTTTTATACCACCCGACAGGGTGTTTGGAAATATCGAGAAAGCTATAAGAAAAAAAGAGATAATTACGACCCCACAGCAATATATTGAACACATAAGACAATATGCCACAGTATTAAAAATGGGTGACGATGTCCCTGTTTTGGATTGGAAGAATATACTAAAGCCACCTGGAGCATGGCACTTTAAATTTAATCCTTCGAAACGGTTTAAAATAACTCTTGACAAAAATCGAATTACGAAAGTTCAAGGTGAAGTAAACTACAGAACTGAATTAGGCAATCCTAGAAGTGTTACGAAAAAAAATAAGCAAATCAAATCAATGAATCCTCAACAACTTCCTGTGAACGTTCCTGTCAAACAAGATAAAATTATAGCAGTAAGTAAATTATTAGAATCACACTATGGCGAAAACTGGAGGCTTAACGAGGATTTTGATTTTTTCGTAAATATTGAACTTCGCCAACCAGATCAAGCTGATGCTAATGAAGAGCTTCCAGATTTGCAGTGCGAACCAGTTGAAGAGCTGGGATCTCTGTCTATTTAAAAAATGTGTTCTAAAAGAATTTGTGTTTTATTCAAAATGTTTCCGTTAAAATTTATAGAATTACAATTTCTGTTAATTAAAATAAACATGATTTAAGACTTTTTCTGTGTGGTTGGCGGCAGGTGAAAGATTACGCGGATTGGCGCACGTGTGTAGTTGGGATTTCAAAAAGGTATTAAAGCGGTGAAGCCTTGAGTTGACGCCAAGTAGTGGATTAAGTAGTCTTTTAAGCCATATTTAAAATTTAAAACAAAATATGAAATTGGGCTCAGGAAATTTGTGGTTGGATTGGGTGTTATGTATGCGCATCACGGAGCTACCGCATACAAGGCGAGCGCACACGTGTTTGTGTTTAGGGGGACAGCTTCGTGTGGGTGTGAATTTGTATGTGCGCATGTGTATGCGTGGGTATGTACATGCGTACGCCCCGTGTGCATTTCAAGTCCCAATCTAATATCTTTGACTACTGGGTGGTAGCCCTGCATGTCAGGCGTTAATTTTGTCTAATTTACAATTATAATAGTCCAAATAGATGAGTCGGTGGTTACAAGACGAAAATACCACAGGGGGCGCTTAGTAAGGGAAAAGTGGGTACTGGGCATGATAGATATACAAACAAAAAGTTCATATATTGTCTATATTAATGATAGATTGAAGGAAACTTTAAAGCGGGAGATTATAGGGCATGTAAAGCCAGGCACTGAAATCTGGACAAACTGCTGGAGAGGATACGCTACCTTCAATATATTGTCAAAGATCTTGATTACCTCGCCTGGTTCCATGAATGAAGTTAGATAAACCTCATATTCAGAGCCAAAAAGGAAAATTAAGGCCGATTCACACTATAGATCAAGTCACGATCTGATCACGGTCCGGTCAAAGTCAGGTCAAATGGGTCAGTGTTTACACAATACAGAGCAAAGTCACATGCCATTGACAATGAACATCGTTTCTATATGTGTTACATTGATCCTAGAACCACTCACTTATTTTAGTAAAATAAAGTGATACTTCAAATATGTTTAGAAGGTTCTCAACAACAGATTTAGCTACATTGGCGATTATACTAGATGAAGAATATGAAGGACGTCAAAGAAATAGCAAGCGCAGACATATTTGGATTCATCCCATGTTGGAAAACAGAAAAAAAGAAGGTGAATTTTTTACCTTATATATAAGGAACTTATGGACGATGAACTAAAGTTTTATCAGTATTTTCATATGTCTAAAAATCGGTTTCGTGACAATTTGGATAAAATAACACAGGGCATAATTAAAAGGAATACGATCTTTAGAGAAGCTATTACACTATTCAAGACTAACTAGCAGTTTGCTTAGTACCTTGGTTAGTACCTAAATTAAAATATAGATATTTTGTAGTAAATCATATTCATTTAAACTTTATACTGATAAGCATTAACATAACGCTTTTAGCAACAATCTTTACATTTGCAGGTACCGGTATAATTAAAAAAAAAAATAAAAAAAACCAATTAAAACCACATATCTTTATACTATAAATATACCTTCAAACACAGGCCACAAGTGTTCCAAAGCATTCCGCTTTAAAAAAGAGAAAACTTCACTTATTTCAACTTCAAAATTCATGTGGTCCATGTTGAAAAAACCAAATTCACACACGAAAATGCGATTATACGTCGTGTCGTGTCGACAATGCCGCGTCTAATTGCTAATGACCGGAACGAACAAAGGACAAAGTCCCGACAAAGGGAAAACACCGGGGTTATACCTACGCACCTGTGGCGTTAAAGCAAGAACGTACTCTATAAACAAGTATCGATAAATTCACAATTTTTTTCTTAAAGACTGTCTAATAGCAAGGATTTAATTCGTTAAGATAATTAGAAAATAATGCGAAGAACGTGGATTCTCTTTTGACAAGTTAACGTGAGTTTGAACTAAATGTATATCCTTAATTAGAGATAATTAACAGCCAAGATAATATATTTTCTTGTAATAAGAAGTCATTTTTATCTGTGTATATCTTTAGGAGAAAAAGAGGCCACTGTCTTTTTGATTCCCTCAAAAAAGTGGTACAATCCATCCATTTTTTCTTCAAATTCTTGTTACTTTTTCTTTTCTTCAATAATATATTTCATTAAAGTGGTTCCTGCAGTTTCAGACTCCTCCTTACGATTTTTTTCACTGCGTCTAGCACGTTTGCTATTTTGTTGTGGAGTAAAATTGCCCTTGCCAGATGTCGAAGGAGTA
>NW_026088562.1:0-41171 GCF_022605725.1 Anthonomus grandis grandis | reverse complement strand
AATCCAACGAGACTATTCCCAAAGTCGTAGCTCTTTAACTAACCGAGATACAAACTTTTTGTTTCCATATATGTGCACCAAAAACCAAAAGTTTGGAAGTCTATATCTCGGCTTCTATAAGTACTAGCTTTAAAAATTCAACGGTTTTGTCTTAGTTTCGACGTTCTGAATCGAACGAGACTATTCCCAAAGTCGTAGCTTTTTTACTAATCGAGATACAAACTTTTGGTTTCCATATATGTGCACCAAAAACCAAAAGTTTGGAAGTCTATATCTCGGCTTCTATAAGTACTAGCTTTAAAAATTCAACGGTTTTGTCTTAGTTTCGACGTTTTGAATCCAACGAGACTATTCCCAAAGTCGTAGCTCTTTTACTAACCGAGATACAAACTTTTGGTTTCCATATATGTGCACCAAAAACCAAAAGTTTGGAAGTTTATATCTCGGCTTCTATAAGTACTAGCTTTAAAAATCCAACGGTTTTATCTTATTTTCGACGTTCTGAATTTAACGAGACTATTCCCAAAGTCGTAGCTCTTTTACTAACCGAGATACAAACTTTTGGTTTCCATATATGTGCACCAAAAACCCAAAGGTTGGAAGTCTGTATCTCGGCTTCTATACGTACTAGCTTTAAAAATCCAACGGGTTTGTCTTAGTTTCGTTGTTCTGAATCCAACAAGACTATTCCCAAAGTCGTAGCTCTTTTACTAACCGAGATACAAACTTTTGGTTTCCATATATGTGCACCAAAAACCAAAAGTTTGGAAGTCTATATCTCGGCTTCTATAAGTACTAGCTTTAAAAATTCAACGGTTTTATCTTAGTTTCGACGTTCTGAATCCAACGAGACTATTCCCAAAGTCGAAGCTCTTTTACTAACCAAGATACAAATTTTTGGTTTCCATATATGTGCACCAAAAACCCAAAGGTTGGAAGTCTGTATCTCGGCTTCTATAAGTACTAGCTTTAAAAATCCAACGGGTTTGTCTTAGTTTCGTTGTTCTGAATCCAACGAGACTATTCCCAAAGTCGTAGCTCTTTTACTAACCGAGATACAAACTTTTGGTTTCCATATATGTGCACCAAAAACCAAAAGTTTGGAAGTCTATATCTCGGCTTCTATAAGTACTAGCTTTAAAAATCCAACGGTTTTGTCTTAGTTTCGACGTTCTGAATCCAACGAGACTATTCCCAAAGTCGTAGCTCTTTTACTAACCGAGATACAAACTTTTGGTTTCCATATATGTGCACCAAAAACCCAAAGGTTGGAAGTCTGTATCTCGGCTTCTATAAGTACTAGCTTTAAAAATCCAACGGTTTTGTCTTAGTTTCGACGTTCTGAATCCAACAAGACTATTCCCAAAGTCGTAGCTCTTTTACTAACCGAGATACAAACTTTTGGTTTCCATATATGTGCACCAAAAACCAAAAGTTTGGAAGTCTGTATCTCGGCTTCTATAAGTAGTAGCTTTAAAAATCCAACGGTTTTGTCTTAGTTTCGTTGTTCTGAATCCAACGAGACTATTCCCAAAGTGGTAGCTCTTTTACTAACCGAGATACAAACTTTTGGTTTCCATATATGTGTACCAAAAACCAAAAGTTTGGAAATCTATATCTCGGCTTCTATAAGTACTAGCTTTAAAAATTCAACGGTTTTGTCTTAGTTTCGACGTTCTGAATCGAACGAGACCATTCCCAAAGTCGTAGCTCTTTTACTAACCGAGATACAAACTTTTTGTTTCCATATATGTGCACTAAAAACCAAAAGTTTGGAAGTCTATATCTCGGCTTCTATAAGTACTAGCTTTAAAAATTCAACGGTTTTGTCTTAGTTTCGACGTTCTGAATCGAACGAGACTATTCCCAAAGTCGTAGCTTTTTTACTAATCGAGATACAAACTTTTGGTTTCCATATATGTGCACCAAAAACCAAAAGTTTGGAAGTCTATATCTCGGCTTCTATAAGTACTAGCTTTAAAAATTCAACGGTTTTGTCTTAGTTTCGACGTTTTGAATCCAACGAGACTATTCCCAAAGTCGTAGCTCTTTTACTAACCGAGAAACAAAAACCAAAAGTTTGGAAGTCTATATCTCGGCTTCTATAAGTACTAGCTTTAAAAATCCAACGGTTTTATCTTAGTTTCGACGTTCTGAATTTAACGAGACTATTCCCAAAGTCGTAGCTCTTTTACTAACCGAGATACAAACTTTTGGTTTCCATATATGTGCACCAAAAACCCAAAGGTTGGAAGTCTGTATCTCGGCTTCTATACGTACCAGCTTTAAAAATCCAACGGGTTTGTCTTAGTTTCGTTGTTCTGAATCCAACAAGACTATTCCCAAAGTCGTAGCTCTTTTACTAACCGAGATACAAACTTTTGGTTTCCATATATGTGCACCAAAAACCAAAAGTTTGGAAGTCTATATCTCGGCTTCTATAAGTACTAGCTTTAAAAATTCAACGGTTTTATCTTAGTTTCGACGTTCTGAATCCAACGAGACTATTCCCAAAGTCGAAGCTCTTTTACTAACCAAGATACAAATTTTTGGTTTCCATATATGTGCACCAAAAACCCAAAGGTTGGAAGTCTGTATCTCGGCTTCTATAAGTACTAGCTTTAAAAATCCAACGGGTTTGTCTTAGTTTCGTTGTTCTGAATCCAACGAGACTATTCCCAAAGTCGTAGCTCTTTTACTAACCGAGATACAAACTTTTGGTTTCCATATATGTGCACCAAAAACCCAAAGGTTGGAAGTCTGTATCTCGGCTTCTATAAGTACTAGCTTTAAAAATCCAACGGTTTTGTCTTAGTTTCGACGTTCTGAATCCAACAAGACTATTCCCAAAGTCGAAGCTCTTTTACTAACCAAGATACAAATTTTTGGTTTCCATATATGTGCACCAAAAACCCAAAGGTTGGAAGTCTGTATCTCGGCTTCTATAAGTACTAGCTTTAAAAATTCAACGGTTTTTGTCTTAGTTTTGTTGTTCTGAATCCAACGAGACTATTCCCAAAGTCGTAGCTCTTTTACTAACCGAGATACAAACTTTTGGTTTCCATATATGTGCACCAAAAACCCAAAGGTTGGAAGTCTGTATCTCGGCTTCTATAAGTACTAGCTTTAAAAATTCAACGGTTTTGTCTTAGTTTCGACGTTCTGAATCCAACAAGACTATTCCCAAAGTCGAAGCTCTTTTACTAACCAAGATACAAATTTTTGGTTTCCATATATGTGCACCAAAAACCAAAAGTTTGGAAGTCTATATCTCGGCTTCTATAAGTACTAGCTTTAAAAATTCAACGGTTTTTGTCTTAGTTTTGTTGTTCTGAATCCAACGAGACTATTCCCAAAGTCGTAGCTCTTTTACTAACCGAGATACAAACTTTTGGTTTCCATATATGTGCACCAAAAACCCAAAGGTTGGAAGTCTGTATCTCGGCTTCTATAAGTACTAGCTTTAAAAATTCAACGGTTTTGTCTTAGTTTCGACGTTCTGAATCCAACAAGACTATTCCCAAAGTCGAAGCTCTTTTACTAACCAAGATACAAATTTTTGGTTTCCATATATGTGCACCAAAAACCCAAAGGTTGGAAGTCTGTATCTCGGCTTCTATAAGTACTAGCTTTAAAAATCCAACGGGTTTGTCTTAGTTTCGTTGTTCTGAATCCAACGAGACTATTCCCAAAGTCGTAGCTCTTTTACTAACCGAGATACAAACTTTTGGTTTCCATATATGTGCACCAAAAACCAAAAGTTTGGAAGTCTATATCTCGGCTTCTATAAGTACTAGCTTTAAAAATCCAACGGTTTTGTCTTAGTTTCGACGTTCTGAATCCAACGAGACTATTCCCAAAGTCGTAGCTCTTTTACTAACCGAGATACAAACTTTTGGTTTCCATATATGTGCACCAAAAACCCAAAGGTTGGAAGTCTGTATCTCGGCTTCTATAAGTACTAGCTTTAAAAATCCAACGGTTTTGTCTTAGTTTCGACGTTCTGAATCCAACAAGACTATTCCCAAAGTCGTAGCTCTTTTACTAACCGAGATACAAACTTTTGGTTTCCATATATGTGCACCAAAAACCAAAAGTTTGGAAGTCTATATCTCGGCTTCTATAAGTACTAGCTTTAAAAATTCAACGGTTTTTGTCTTAGTTTTGTTGTTCTGAATCCAACGAGACTATTCCCAAAGTCGTAGCTCTTTTACTAACCGAGATACAAACTTTTGGTTTCCATATATGTGCACCAAAAACCCAAAGGTGGGAAGTCTGTATCTCGGCTTCTATAAGTACTAGCTTTAAAAATTCAACGGTTTTGTCTTAGTTTCGACGTTTTGAATCGAACGAGACCATTCCCAAAGTCGTAGCTCTTTTACTAACCGAGATACAAACTTTTTGTTTCCATATATGTGCACCAAAAACCAAAAGTTTGGAAGTCTATATCTCGGCTTCTATAAGTACTAGCTTTAAAAATTCAACGGTTTTGTCTTAGTTTTGACGTTCTGAATCGAACGAGACTATTCCCAAAGTCGTAGCTCTTTTACTAATCGAGATACAAACTTTTGGTTTCCATATATGTGCACCAAAAACCAAAAGTTTGGAAGTCTATATCTCGGCTTCTATAAGTACTAGCTTTAAAAATTCAACGGTTTTGTCTTAGTTTTGACGTTCTGAATCCAACGAGACTATTTCCAAAGTCGTAGCTCTTTTACTAACCGAGATACAAACTTTTGGTTTCCATATATGTGCACCAAAAACCAAAAGTTTGGAAGTCTATATCTCGGCTTCTATAAGTACTAGCTTTAAAAATCCAACGGTTTTATCTTAGTTTCGACGTTCTGAATTTAACGAGACTATTCCTAAAGTCGTAGCTCTTTTACTAACCGAGATACAAACTTTTGGTTTCCATATATGTGCACCAAAAACCCAAAGGTTGGAAGTCTGTATCTCGGCTTCTATAAGCACTAGCTTTAAAAATTCAACGGTTTTGTCTTAGTTTCGACGTTCTGAATCCAACGAGACTATTCCCAAAGTCGGAGCTCTTTTACTAACCGAGATACAAACTTTTGGTTTCCATATATGTGCACCAAAAACCCAAAGGTTGGAAGTCTGTATCTCGGCTTCTATAAGTACTAGCTTTAAAAATCCAACGGTTTTGTCTTAGCTTCGACGTTCTGAATCCAACGAAACTATTCTTAAAGTCGTAGCTCTTTTACTAACCGAGATACAAACTTTTGGTTTCCATATATGTGCACCAAAAACCAAAAGTTTGGAAGTCTATATCTCGGCTTCTATAAGTACTAGCTTTAAAAATTCAACGGTTTTTGTCTTAGTTTTGTTGTTCTGAATCCAACGAGACTATTCCCAAAGTCGTAGCTCTTTTACTAACCGAGATACAAACTTTTGGTTTCCATATATGTGCACCAAAAACCCAAAGGTTGGAAGTCTGTATCTCGGCTTCTATAGGCACTAGCTTTAAAAATCCAACGGTTTTGTCTTAGTTTCGACGTTCTGAATCCAACGAGACTATTCCCAAAGTCGTAGCTCTTTTACTAACCGAGATACAAACTTTTGGTTTCCATATATGTGCACCAAAAACCCAAAGGTTGGAAGTCTGTATCTCGGCTTCTATAAGTACTAGCTTTAAAAATCCAACGGTTTTGTCTTAGTTTCGACGTTCTGAATCCAACAAGACTATTCCCAAAGTCGTAGCTCTTTTACTAACCGAGATACAAACTTTTGGTTTCCATATATGTGCACCAAAAACCAAAAGTTTGGAAGTCTATATCTCGGCTTCTATAAGTACTAGCTTTAAAAATTCAACGGTTTTTGTCTTAGCTTTGTTGTTCTGAATCCAACGAGACTATTCCCAAAGTCGTAGCTCTTTTACTAACCGAGATACAAACTTTTGGTTTCCATATATGTGCACCAAAAACCCAAAGGTTGGAAGTCTGTATCTCGGCTTCTATAAGTACTAGCTTAAAAAATTCAACGGTTTTATCTTAGTTTCGACGTTCTGAATCCAACGAGACTATTCCCAAAGTCGTAGCTCTTTTACTAACCGAGATACAAACTTTTGGTTTCCATATATGTGCACCAAAAACCCAAAGGTTGGAAGTCTGTATCTCGGCTTCTATAAGTACTAGCTTTAAAAATCCAACGGGTTTGTCTTAGTTTCGTTGTTCTGAATCCAACGAGACTATTCCCAAAGTCGTAGCTCTTTTACTAACCGAGATACAAACTTTTGGTTTCCATATATGTGCACCAAAAACCCAAAGGTTGGAAGTCTGTATCTCGGCTTCTATAAGTACTAGCTTTCAAAATTCAACGGTTTTGTCTTAGTTTCGACGTTCTGAATCCAACAAGACTATTCCCAAAGTCGAAGCTCTTTTACTAACCAAGATACAAATTGTTGGTTTCCATATATGTGCACCAAAAACCCAAAGGTTGGAAGTCTGTATCTCGGCTTCTATAAGTACTAGCTTTAAAAATCCAACGGGTTTGTCTTAGTTTCGTTGTTCTGAATCCAACGAGACTATTTCCAAAGTCGTAGCTCTTTTACTAACCGAGATACAAACTTTTGGTTTCCATATATGTGCACCAAAAACCAAAAGTTTGGAAGTCTATATCTCGGCTTCTATAAGTACTAGCTTTAAAAATCCAACGGTTTTGTCTTAGTTTCGACGTTCTGAATCCAACGAGACTATTCCCAAAGTCGTAGCTCTTTTACTAACCGAGATACAAACTTTTGGTTTTCATATATGTGCACCAAAAACCAAAAGTTTGGAAGTCTATATCTCGGCTTCTATAAGTACTAGCTTTAAAAATCCAACGGTTTTGTCTTAGTTTCGACGTTCTGAATACAACGAGACTATTCCCAAAGTTGTAGCTCTTTTACTAACCGAGATACAAACTTTTGGTTTCCATATATGTGCACCAAAAACCCAAAGGTTGGAAGTCTGTATCTCGGCTTCTATAGGCACTAGCTTTAAAAATCCAACGGTTTTGTCTTAGTTTCGACGTTCTGAATCCAACGAGACTATTCCCAAAGTCGTAGCTCTTTTACTAACCGAGATACAAACTTTTGGTTTCCATATATGTGCACCAAAAACCCAAAGGTTGGAAGTCTGTATCTCGGCTTCTATAAGTACTAGCTTTGAAAATCCAACGGTTTTGTCTTAGTTTCGACGTTCTGAATCCAACAAGACTATTCCCAAAGTCATAGCTCTTTTACTAACCGAGATACAAACTTTTGGTTTCCATATATGTGCACCAAAAACCAAAAGTTTGGAAGTCTATATCTCGGCTTCTATAAGTACTAGCTTTAAAAATTCAACGGTTTTTGTCTTAGCTTTGTTGTTCTGAATCCAACGAGACTATTCCCAAAGTCGTAGCTCTTTTACTAACCGAGATACAAACTTTTGGTTTCCATATATGTGCACCAAAAACCCAAAGGTTGGAAGTCTGTATCTCGGCTTTTATAAGTACTAGCTTAAAAAATTCAATGGTTTTATCTTAGTTTCGACGTTCTGAATCCAACGAGACTATTCCCAAAGTCGTAGCTCTTTTACTAACCGAGATACAAACTTTTGGTTTCCATATATGTGTACCAAAAACCCAAAGGTTGGAAGTCTGTATCTCGGCTTCTATAAGTACTAGCTTTAAAAATCCAACGGTTTTGTCTTAGTTTCGACGTTCTGAATCCAACGAGACTATTCCCAAAGTCGTAGCTCTTTTTCTAACCGAGATACAAACTTTTGGTTTCCATATATGTGCACCAAAAACCCAAAGGTTGGAAGTCTGTATCTCGGCTTCTATAAGTACTAGCTTTAAAAATCCAACGGTTTTGTCTTAGTTTCGTTGTTCTGAATCCAACGAGACTATTCCCAAAGTCGTAGCTCCTTTACTAACCGAGATACAAACTTTTTGTTTCCATATATGTGCACCAAAAACCAAAAGTTTGGAAGTCTATATCTCGGCTTCTATAAGTACTAGCTTTAAAAATTCAACGGTTTTGTCTTAGTTTTGACGTTCTGAATCGAACGAGACTATTCCCAAAGTCGTAGCTCTTTTACTAATCGAGATACAAACTTTTGGTTTCCATATATGTGCACCAAAAACCAAAAGTTTGGAAGTCTATATCTCGGCTTCTATAAGTACTAGCTTTAAAAATTCAACGGTTTTGTCTTAGTTTCGACGTTCTGAATCCAACGAGACTATTTCCAAAGTCGTAGCTCTTTTACTAACCGAGATACAAACTTTTGGTTTCCATATATGTGCACCAAAAACCAAAAGTTTGGAAGTCTATATCTCGGCTTCTATAAGTACTAGCTTTAAAAATCCAACGGTTTTATCTTAGTTTCGACGTTCTGAATTTAACGAGACTATTCCTAAAGTCGTAGCTCTTTTACTAACCGAGATACAAACTTTTGGTTTCCATATATGTGCACCAAAAACCCAAAGGTTGGAAGTCTGTATCTCGGCTTCTATAAGCACTAGCTTTAAAAATCCAACGGTTTTGTCTTAGTTTCGACGTTCTGAATCCAACGAGACTATTCCCAAAGTCGTAGCTCTTTTACTAACCGAGATACAAACTTTTGGTTTCCATATATGTGCACCAAAAACCCAAAGGTTGGAAGTCTGTATCTCGGCTTCTATAAGTACTAGCTTTAAAAATCCAACGGTTTTGTCTTAGTTTCGACGTTCTGAATACAACGAGACTATTCCCAAAGTTGTAGCTCTTTTACTAACCGAGATACAAACTTTTGGTTTCCATATATGTGCACCAAAAACCCAAAGGTTGGAAGTCTGTATCTCGGCTTCTATAGGCACTAGCTTTAAAAATCCAACGGTTTTGTCTTAGTTTCGACGTTCTGAATCCAACGAGACTATTCCCAAAGTCGTAGCTCTTTTACTAACCGAGATACAAACTTTGGTTTCCATATATGTGCACCAAAAACCCAAAGGTTGGAAGTCTGTATCTCGGCTTCTATAAGTACTAGCTTTGAAAATCCAACGGTTTTGTCTTAGTTTCGACGTTCTGAATCCAACAAGACTATTCCCAAAGTCATAGCTCTTTTACTAACCGAGATACAAACTTTTGGTTTCCATATATGTGCACCAAAACCAAAAGTTTGGAAGTCTATATCTCGGCTTCTATAAGTACTAGCTTTAAAAATTCAACGGTTTTGTCTTAGCTTTGTTGTTCTGAATCCAACGAGACTATTCCCAAAGTTGTAGCTCTTTTATTAACCGAGATACAAACTTTTGGTTTCCATATATGTGCACCAAAAACCCAAAGGTTGGAAGTCTGTATCTCGGCTTCTATAAGTACTAGCTTAAAAAATTCAATGGTTTTATCTTAGTTTCGACGTTCTGAATCCAACGAGACTATTCCCAAAGTCGTAGCTCTTTTACTAACCGAGATACAAACTTTTGGTTTCCATATATGTGTACCAAAAACCCAAAGGTTGGAAGTCTGTATCTCGGCTTCTATAAGTACTAGCTTTAAAAATCCAACGGTTTTGTCTTAGTTTCGACGTTCTGAATCCAACGAGACTATTCCCAAAGTCGTAGCTCTTTTTCTAACCGAGATACAAACTTTTGGTTTCCATATATGTGCACCAAAAACCCAAAGGTTGGAAGTCTGTATCTCGGCTTCTATAAGTAATAGCTTTAAAAATCCAACGGTTTTGTCTTAGTTTCGTTGTTCTGAATCCAACGAGACTATTCCCAAAGTCGTAGCTCCTTTACTAACCGAGATACAAACTTTTTGTTTCCATATATGTGCACCAAAAACCAAAAGTTTGGAAGTCTATATCTCGGCTTCTATAAGTACTAGCTTTAAAAATTCAACGGTTTTGTCTTAGTTTTGACGTTCTGAATCGAACGAGACTATTCCCAAAGTCGTAGCTCTTTTACTAATCGAGATACAAACTTTTGGTTTCCATATATGTGCACCAAAAACCAAAAGTTTGGAAGTCTATATCTCGGCTTCTATAAGTACTAGCTTTAAAAATTCAACGGTTTTGTCTTAGTTTCGACGTTCTGAATCCAACGAGACTATTTCCAAAGTCGTAGCTCTTTTACTAACCGAGATACAAACTTTTGGTTTCCATATATGTGCACCAAAAACCAAAAGTTTGGAAGTCTATATCTCGGCTTCTATAAGTACTAGCTTTAAAAATCCAACGGTTTTATCTTAGTTTCGACGTTCTGAATTTAACGAGACTATTCCTAAAGTCGTAGCTCTTTTACTAACCGAGATACAAACTTTTGGTTTCCATATATGTGCACCAAAAACCCAAAGGTTGGAAGTCTGTATCTCGGCTTCTATAAGCACTAGCTTTAAAAATCCAACGGTTTTGTCTTAGTTTCGACGTTCTGAATCCAACGAGACTATTCCCAAAGTCGTAGCTCTTTTACTAACCGAGATACAAACTTTTGGTTTCCATATATGTGCACCAAAAACCCAAAGGTTGGAAGTCTGTATCTCGGCTTCTATAAGTACTAGCTTTAAAAATCCAACGGTTTTGTCTTAGCTTCGACGTTTTGAATCCAATGAAACTATTCTTAAAGTCGTAGCTCTTTTACTAACCGAGATACAAACTTTTGGTTTCCATATATGTGCACCAAAAACCCAAAGGTTGGAAGTCTGTATCTCGGCTTCTATAAGCACTAGCTTTAAAAATCCAACGGTTTTGTCTTAGTTTCGACGTTCTGAATCCAACGAGACTATTCCCAAAGTCGTAGCTCTTTTACTAACCGAGATACAAACTTTTGGTTTCCATATATGTGCACCAAAAACCCAAAGGTTGGAAGTCTGTATCTCGGCTTCTATAAGTACTAGCTTTAAAAATCCAACGGTTTTGTCTTAGCTTCGACGTTTTGAATCCAATGAAACTATTCTTAAAGTCGTAGCTCTTTTACTAACCGAGATACAAACTTTTGGTTTCCATATATGTGCACCAAAAAACCAAAAGTTTGGAAGTCTATATCTCGGCTTCTATAAGTACTAGCTTTAAAAATCCAACGGTTTTATCTTAGCTTCGACGTTCTGAATCCAACGAGACTATTCCCAAAGTCGTAGCTCTTTTACTAACCGAGATACAAACTTTTGGTTTCCATATATGTGCACCAAAAACCCAAAGGTTGGAAGTCTGTATCTCGGCTTCTATAAGTACTAGCTTTAAAAATTCAACGGTTTTGTCTTAGTTTCGACGTTCTGAATCCAACAAGACTATTCCCAAAGTCGAAGCTCTTTTACTAACCAAGATACAAATTTTTGGTTTCCATATATGTGCACCAAAAACCCAAAGGTTGGAAGTCTGTATCTCGGCTTCTATAAGTACTAGCTTTAAAAATCCAACGGGTTTGTCTTAGTTTCGTTGTTCTCAATCCAACGAGACTATTCCCAAAGTCGTAGCTCTTTTACTAACCGAGATACAAACTTTTGGTTTCCATATATGTGCACCAAAAACCAAAAGTTTGGAAGTCTATATCTTGGCTTCTATAAGTACTAGCTTTAAAAATCCAACGGTTTTGTCTTAGTTTCGACGTTCTGAATACAACGAGACTATTCCCAAAGTTGTAGCTCTTTTACTAACCGAGATACAAACACTCTCACGAGATGTGTTGTGCACCAAAAACCCAAAGGTTGGAAGTCTGTATCTCGGCTTCTATAGGCACTAGCTTTAAAAATCCAACGGTTTTGTCTTAGTTTCGACGTTCTGAATCCAACGAGACTATTCCCAAAGTCGTAGCTCTTTTACTAACCGAGATACAAACTTTTGGTTTCCATATATGTGCACCAAAAACCCAAAGGTTGGAAGTCTGTATCTCGGCTTCTATAAGTACTAGCTTTAAAAATCCAACGGTTTTGTCTTAGTTTCGACGTTCTGAATCCAACAAGACTATTCCCAAAGTCGTAGCTCTTTTACTAACCGAGATACAAACTTTTGGTTTCCATATATGTGCACCAAAAACCCAAAGGTTGGAAGTCTGTATCTCGGCTTCTATAAGTACTAGCTTAAAAAATTCAACGGTTTTTATCTTAGTTTCGACGTTCTGAATCCAACGAGACTATTCCCAAAGTCGTAGCTCTTTTACTAACCGAGATACAAACTTTTGGTTTCCATATATGTGCACCAAAAACCCAAAGGTTGGAAGTCTGTATCTCGGCTTCTATAAGTACTAGCTTAAAAAATTCAACGGTTTTATCTTAGTTTCGACGTTCTGAATCCAACGAGACTATTCCCAAAGTCGTAGCTCTTTTACTAACCGAGATACAAACTTTTGGTTTCCATATATGTGCACCAAAAACCCAAAGGTTACTCTCACGAGATGTGTAGTACTAGCTTTAAAAAATCCAACGGGTTTGTCTTAGTTTCGTTGTCTGAATCCAACGAGACTATTCCCAAAGTCGTAGCTCTTTTACTAACCGAGATACAAACTTTTGGTTTCCATATATGTGCACCAAAAAACCCAAAGGTTGGAAGTCTGTATCTCGGCTTCTATAAGTACTAGCTTTAAAAATTCAACGGTTTTGTCTTAGTTTCGACGTTCTGAATCCAACAAGACTATTCCCAAAGTCGAAGCTCTTTTACTAACCAAGATACAAATTTTTGGTTTTCTATATATGTGCACCAAAAACCCAAGGTTGGAAGTCTGTATCTCGGCTTCTATAAGTACTAGCTTAAAAATCCAACGGGTTTTGTCTTAGTTTCAGTTGTTCTGATCCAACGAGACTATTTCCAAAGTCGTAGCTCTTTTACTAACCGAGATACAAACTTTTGGTTTCCATATATGTGCACCAAAAACCAAAAGTTTGGAAGTCTATATCTCGGCTTCTATAAGTACTAGCTTTAAAAATCCAACGGTTTTGTCTTAGTTTCGACGTTCTGAATCCAACGAGGACTATTCCCAAAGTCGTAGCTCTTTTACTAACCGAGATACAAACTTTTGGTTTCCATATATGTGCACCAAAAACCCAAAGGTTGGAAGTCTGTATCTCGGCTTCTATAGGCACTAGCTTTAAAAATCCAACGGTTTTGTCTTAGTTTCGACGTTCTGAATCCAACGAGACTATTGCCCAAAGTCGTAGCTCTTATACTAACCGAGATACAAACTTTTGGTTTCCATATATGAGCACCAAAAACCCAAAGGTTGGAAGTCTGTATCTCGGCTTCTATAAGTACTAGCTTTAAAAATCCAACGGTTTTGTCTTAGTTTCGACGTTCTGAATCCAACGAGACTATTCCCAAAGTCGTAGCTCTTTTACTAACCGAGATACAAACTTTTGGTTTCCATATATGTGTACCAAAAAACCAAAGGTTGGAAGTCTGTATCTCGGCTTCTATAAGTACTAGCTTTAATAATCAACGGTTTTGTCTTAGTTTCGTTGTTCTGATCCAACGAGACTATTCCCAAAGTCGTAGCTCTTTTACTAACCGAGATACAAACTTTTGGTTTCCATATATGTGCACCAAAAACCCAAAGGTTGGAAGTCTGTATCTCGGCTTCTATAAGTACCTAGCTTTAAAAATCCAAACTCTCACGAGATGTGTTCGTTGTTCTGAATCCAACGAGACTATTCCCAAAGTCGTAGCTCTTTTACTAACCGAGATACAAACTTTTGGTTTCCATATATGTGCACCAAAAACCAAAAGTTTGGAAGTCTATATCTCGGCTTCTATAAGTACTAGCTTTAAAAATCCACCGGTTTTGTCTTAGTTTCGACGTTCTGAATCCAACGAGACTATTTCCAAAGTCGTAGCTCTTTTACTAACCGAGATACAAACTTTTGGTTTTCATATATGTGCACCAAAAACCAAAAGTTTGGAAGTCTATATCTCGGCTTCTATAAGTACTAGCTTTAAAAATTCAACGGTTTTGTCTTAGTTTCGACGTTCTGAATCCAACGAGACTATTCCCAAAGTCGTAGCTCTTTTACTAATCGAGATACAAACTTTTGGTTTCCATATATGTGCACCAAAAACCAAAAGTTTGGAAGTCTATATCTCGGCTTCTATAAGTACTAGCTTTAAAAATCCAACGGTTTTGTCTTAGTTTCGACGTTCTGAATCCAATGAGACTATTCCCAAAGTCGTAGCTCTTTTACTAATTGAGATACAAACTTTTGGTTTCCATATATGTGCACCAAAAACCAAAAGTTTGGAAGTCTATATCTCGGCTTCTATAAGTACTAGCTTTAAAAATTCAACGGTTTTGTCTTAGTTTCGACGTTTTGAATCCAACGAGACTATTCCCAAAGTCGTAGCTCTTTTACTAACCGAGATACAAACTTTTGGTTTCCATATATGTGCACCAAAAACCAAAAGTTTGGAAGTTTATATCTCGGCTTCTATAAGTACTAGCTTTAAAAATCCAACGGTTTTATCTTATTTTCGACGTTCTGAATTTAACGAGACTATTCCCAAAGTCGTAGCTCTTTTACTAACCGAGATACAAACTTTTGGTTTCCATATATGTGCACCAAAAACCCAAAGGTTGGAAGTCTGTATCTCGGCTTCTATACGTACTAGCTTTAAAAATCCAACGGGTTTGTCTTAGTTTCGTTGTTCTGAATCCAACAAGACTATTCCCAAAGTCGTAGCTCTTTTACTAACCGAGATACAAACTTTTGGTTTCCATATATGTGCACCAAAAACCAAAAGTTTGGAAGTCTATATCTCGGCTTCTATAAGTACTAGCTTTAAAAATTCAACGGTTTTATCTTAGTTTCGACGTTCTGAATCCAACGAGACTATTCCCAAAGTCGAAGCTCTTTTACTAACCAAGATACAAATTTTTGGTTTCCATATATGTGCACCAAAAACCCAAAGGTTGGAAGTCTGTATCTCGGCTTCTATAAGTACTAGCTTTAAAAATCCAACGGGTTTGTCTTAGTTTCGTTGTTCTGAATCCAACGAGACTATTCCCAAAGTCGTAGCTCTTTTACTAACCGAGATACAAACTTTTGGTTTCCATATATGTGCACCAAAAACCAAAAGTTTGGAAGTCTATATCTCGGCTTCTATAAGTACTAGCTTTAAAAATCCAACGGTTTTGTCTTAGTTTCGACGTTCTGAATCCAACGAGACTATTCCCAAAGTCGTAGCTCTTTTACTAACCGAGATACAAACTTTTGGTTTCCATATATGTGCACCAAAAACCCAAAGGTTGGAAGTCTGTATCTCGGCTTCTATAAGTACTAGCTTTAAAAATCCAACGGTTTTGTCTTAGTTTCGACGTTCTGAATCCAACAAGACTATTCCCAAAGTCGTAGCTCTTTTACTAACCGAGATACAAACTTTTGGTTTCCATATATGTGCACCAAAAACCAAAAGTTTGGAAGTCTGTATCTCGGCTTCTATAAGTACTAGCTTTAAAAATCCAACGGTTTTGTCTTAGTTTCGTTGTTCTGAATCCAACGAGACTATTCCCAAAGTGGTAGCTCTTTTACTAACCGAGATACAAACTTTTGGTTTCCATATATGTGCACCAAAAACCAAAAGTTTGGAAGTCTGTATCTCGGCTTCTATAAGTACTAGCTTTAAAAATCCAACGGTTTTGTCTTAGTTTCGTTGTTCTGAATCCAACGAGACTATTCCCAAAGTGGTAGCTCTTTTACTAACCGAGATACAAACTTTTGGTTTCCATATATGTGTACCAAAAACCAAAAGTTTGGAAATCTATATCTCGGCTTCTATAAGTACTAGCTTTAAAAATTCAACGGTTTTGTCTTAGTTTCGACGTTCTGAATCGAACGAGACCATTCCCAAAGTCGTAGCTCTTTTACTAACCGAGATACAAACTTTTTGTTTCCATATATGTGCACTAAAAACCAAAAGTTTGGAAGTCTATATCTCGGCTTCTATAAGTACTAGCTTTAAAAATTCAACGGTTTTGTCTTAGTTTCGACGTTCTGAATCGAACGAGACTATTCCCAAAGTCGTAGCTTTTTTACTAATCGAGATACAAACTTTTGGTTTCCATATATGTGCACCAAAAACCAAAAGTTTGGAAGTCTATATCTCGGCTTCTATAAGTACTAGCTTTAAAAATTCAACGGTTTTGTCTTAGTTTCGACGTTTTGAATCCAACGAGACTATTCCCAAAGTCGTAGCTCTTTTACTAACACTCTCACGAGATGTGTAAGTTTGGAAGTCTATATCTCGGCTTCTATAAGTACTAGCTTTAAAAATCCAACGGTTTTATCTTAGTTTCGACGTTCTGAATTTAACGAGACTATTCCCAAAGTCGTAGCTCTTTTACTAACCGAGATACAAACTTTTGGTTTCCATATATGTGCACCAAAAACCCAAAGGTTGGAAGTCTGTATCTCGGCTTCTATACGTACTAGCTTTAAAAATCCAACGGGTTTGTCTTAGTTTCGTTGTTCTGAATCCAACAAGACTATTCCCAAAGTCGTAGCTCTTTTACTAACCGAGATACAAACTTTTGGTTTCCATATATGTGCACCAAAAACCAAAAGTTTGGAAGTCTATATCTCGGCTTCTATAAGTACTAGCTTTAAAAATTCAACGGTTTTATCTTAGTTTCGACGTTCTGAATCCAACGAGACTATTCCCAAAGTCGAAGCTCTTTTACTAACCAAGATACAAATTTTTGGTTTCCATATATGTGCACCAAAAACCCAAAGGTTGGAAGTCTGTATCTCGGCTTCTATAAGTACTAGCTTTAAAAATCCAACGGGTTTGTCTTAGTTTCGTTGTTCTGAATCCAACGAGACTATTCTTAAAGTCGTAGCTCTTTTACTAACCGAGATACAAACTTTTGGTTTCCATATATGTGCACCAAAAACCCAAAGGTTGGAAGTCTGTATCTCGGCTTCTATAAGTACTAGCTTTAAAAATCCAATGGTCTTGTCTTAGTTTCGACGTTCTGAATCCAACAAGACTATTCCCAAAGTCGTAGCTCTTTTACTAACCGAGATACAAACTTTTGGTTTCCATATATGTGCACCAAAAACCAAAAGTTTGGAAGTCTATATCTCGGCTTCTATAAGTACTAGCTTTAAAAATTCAACGGTTTTTGTCTTAGTTTTGTTGTTCTGAATCCAACGAGACTATTCCCAAAGTCGTAGCTCTTTTACTAACCGAGATACAAACTTTTGGTTTCCATATATGTGCACCAAAAACCCAAAGGTTGGAAGTCTGTATCTCGGCTTCTATAAGTACTAGCTTTAAAAATTCAACGGTTTTGTCTTAGTTTCGACGTTCTGAATCCAACAAGACTATTCCCAAAGTCGAAGCTCTTTTACTAACCAAGATACAAATTTTTGGTTTCCATATATGTGCACCAAAAACCCAAAGGTTGGAAGTCTGTATCTCGGCTTCTATAAGTACTAGCTTTAAAAATCCAACGGGTTTGTCTTAGTTTCGTTGTTCTGAATCCAACGAGACTATTCCCAAAGTCGTAGCTCTTTTACTAACCGAGATACAAACTTTTGGTTTCCATATATGTGCACCAAAAACCAAAAGTTTGGAAGTCTATATCTCGGCTTCTATAAGTACTAGCTTTAAAAATCCAACGGTTTTGTCTTAGTTTCGACGTTCTGAATCCAACGAGACTATTCCCAAAGTCGTAGCTCTTTTACTAACCGAGATACAAACTTTTGGTTTCCATATATGTGCACCAAAAACCCAAAGGTTGGAAGTCTGTATCTCGGCTTCTATAAGTACTAGTTTTAAAAATCCAACGGTTTTGTCTTAGTTTCGACGTTCTGAATCCAACAAGACTATTCCCAAAGTCGTAGCTCTTTTACTAACCGAGATACAAACTTTTGGTTTCCATATATGTGCACCAAAAACCAAAAGTTTGGAAGTCTATATCTCGGCTTCTATAAGTACTAGCTTTAAAAATTCAACGGTTTTTGTCTTAGTTTTGTTGTTCTGAATCCAACGAGACTATTCCCAAAGTCGTAGCTCTTTTACTAACCGAGATACAAACTTTTGGTTTCCATATATGTGCACCAAAAACCCAAAGGTGGGAAGTCTGTATCTCGGCTTCTATAAGTACTAGCTTTAAAAATTCAACGGTTTTGTCTTAGTTTCGACGTTTTGAATCGAACGAGACCATTCCCAAAGTCGTAGCTCTTTTACTAACCGAGATACAAACTTTTTGTTTCCATATATGTGCACCAAAAACCAAAAGTTTGGAAGTCTATATCTCGGCTTCTATAAGTACTAGCTTTAAAAATTCAACGGTTTTGTCTTAGTTTCGACGTTCTGAATCGAACGAGACTATTCCCAAAGTCGTAGCTCTTTTACTAATCGAGATACAAACTTTTGGTTTCCATATATGTGCACCAAAAACCAAAAGTTTGGAAGTCTATATCTCGGCTTCTATAAGTACTAGCTTTAAAAATCCAACGGTTTTGTCTTAGTTTCGACGTTCTGAATCCAACGAGACTATTTCCAAAGTCGTAGCTCTTTTACTAACCGAGATACAAACTTTTGGTTTTCATATATGTGCACCAAAAACCAAAAGTTTGGAAGTCTATATCTCGGCTTCTATAAGTACTAGCTTTAAAAATCCAACGGTTTTGTCTTAGTTTCGACGTTCTGAATCCAACGAGACTATTCCCAAAGTCGTAGCTTTTTTACTAACCGAGATACAAACTTTTGGTTTCCATATATGTGCACCAAAAACCCAAAGGTTGGAAGTCTGTATCTCGGCTTCTATAAGTACTAGCTTTAAAAATCCAACGGTTTTGTCTTAGTTTCGTTGTTCTGAATCCAACGAGACTATTCCCAAAGTCGTAGCTCTTTTACTAACCGAGATACAAACTTTTTGTTTCCATATATGTGCACCAAAAACCAAAAGTTTGGAAGTCTATATCTCGGCTTCTATAAGTACTAGCTTTAAAAATCCAACGGTTTTATCTTAGTTTCGACGTTCTGAATTTAACGAGACTATTCCTAAAGTCGTAGCTCTTTTACTAACCGAGATACAAACTTTTGGTTTCCATATATGTGCACCAAAAACCCAAAGGTTGGAAGTCTGTATCTCGGCTTCTATAAGCACTAGCTTTAAAAATCCAACGGTTTTGTCTTAGTTTCGACGTTCTGAATCCAACGAGACTATTCCCAAAGTCGTAGCTCTTTTACTAACCGAGATACAAACTTTTGGTTTCCATATATGTGCACCAAAAACCCAAAGGTTGGAAGTCTGTATCTCGGCTTCTATAAGTACTAGCTTTAAAAATCCAACGGTTTTGTCTTAGCTTCGACGTTCTGAATCCAACGAAACTATTCTTAAAGTCGTAGCTCTTTTACTAACCGAGATACAAACTTTTGGTTTCCATATATGTGCACCAAAAACCCAAAGGTTGGAAGTCTGTATCTCGGCTTCTATAAGTACTAGCTTTAAAAATCCAACGGTTTTGTCTTAGTTTCGACGTTCTGAATCCAACAAGACTATTCCCAAAGTCGTAGCTCTTTTACTAGCCGAGATACAAACTTTTGGTTTCCATATATGTGCACCAAAAACCAAAAGTTTGGAAGTCTATATCTCGGCTTCTATAAGTACTAGCTTTAAAAATTCAACGGTTTTTGTCTTAGTTTTGTTGTTCTGAATCCAACGAGACTATTCCCAAAGTCGTAGCTCTTTTACTAACCGAGATACAAACTTTTGGTTTCCATATATGTGCACCAAAAACCCAAAGGTTGGAAGTCTGTATCTCGGCTTCTATAAGTACTAGCTTTAAAAATTCAACGGTTTTGTCTTAGTTTCGACGTTCTGAATCCAACAAGACTATTCCCAAAGTCGAAGCTCTTTTACTAACCAAGATACAAATTTTTGGTTTCCATATATGTGCACCAAAAACCCAAAGGTTGGAAGTCTGTATCTCGGCTTCTATAAGTACTAGCTTTAAAAATCCAACGGGTTTGTCTTAGTTTCGTTGTTCTGAATCCAACGAGACTATTCCCAAAGTCGTAGCTCTTTTACTAACCGAGATACAAACTTTTGGTTTCCATATATGTGCACCAAAAACCCAAAGGTTGGAAGTCTGTATCTCGGCTTCTATAAGTACTAGCTTTAAAAATCCAACGGTTTTGTCTTAGTTTCGACGTTCTGAATCCAACAAGACTATTCCCAAAGTCGTAGCTCTTTTACTAGCCGAGATACAAACTTTTGGTTTCCATATATGTGCACCAAAAACCAAAAGTTTGGAAGTCTGTATCTCGGCTTCTATAAGTACTAGCTTTAAAAATCCAACGGTTTTGTCTTAGTTTCGACGTTCTGAATCCAACAAGACTATTCCCAAAGTCGTAGCTCTTTTACTAACCGAGATACAAACTTTTGGTTTCCATATAAATTATGTAACGATACTACGGAACTCTGTTTTTAAAAAAACTTTATTCAAATTAGATATGTCTTATACAGTACAGAGTTAATTCTAGACTAAATAATAAATTTACGTACAATAAAAGCTGAAGTTTATAAAATGCTGAAAATAGGAAAAGGCAAAATGATGATTCGGCAAGCTGGTTGGTATTGTACAGTTTCTTATAAGTTAAATAAGGATATAATATATAACTCCTCCCCTCTTAGAACGAAGCATCCCCTGGAAGATTTACTCTTGGGCATCTTGGCTGTAGGGGAATATCTTGCAGGGTAGGATCTTCGACATTAATTCTGGTCCGTTTCCAACAGATATTTCTCTTGTAAACAAGGTAAAAGAGCACTGCGGCTATTAGACCAATATACAGAGTGGTTGTCCACAGGCTTGGTATATAATATTGGTCGGCTGATGTGCTGTTTTCTAATGGGATAATTGGGTTTAGCGCTGGAGTATCTAGGCGCAGATTTTCCAACTGTATGTGAAACTTCGGGAAACTTTTAGGTGTGAACTCAAGCTTAGGGGCATCAATGACCAAAGGGCTTCCATAGCTCGTCTCTTGAAAAATTAGTATTTGTTTCCTGTAAAAGATTTTGCAAGCTCCTTCTTTAATTAGGTAAATGCCTTTAAGTTCTTTTACATCTATTTGCGACTGGCAGTGAATTTCTAGTTTTTCGGCTTTGGGAAATACTGCCAAATATTGGTTTAATTCAGAAATAATTTCTATGTGGTTTTCCAAAACATGAAGTTTGAGGAAGCGGCAAGTACTGGTTTTTTGCTCAAACAAAATTTTACTTTCGCAAGTTGCGTTAATTATTTTTGACTGCAACGTGCTTGGGCAGTGATACGGTTTACCTCCGGTACATTTGTCACTAAGAGGCCTAATAAGTTCATCGTTTTCTGATTTCAGACAATATTTTATTTTTGGAATTATTGCAAAATATTCTGAATTAATTTTTGTTGGAGTTGGAAGTAAATAATATAAATTAAAATTGTCTTTATATTCTATGGGAAGTGATAAAAAATACGATATTTTGTTAGAATCGATTTTGCAAGAGATTTTTATAATGTTTTCGAAATTTATTATGTTCTCGAGTTTCACATCGAAAGGAAGTTGGTTCTTATAGTGTGTGGCAATTTTTTGCAATTCATAAAACAAATCTTTAGATTTAATTATGCTAGGGTGCATTACGCCCAGTTTGCAAAAGGTAATTGAATTTTCGATATCTTGCAAAGTATTAAGTATGGAGTTATATAAGGCTATTAGTTGATTAAACAAGTCCTTGGCAAAAAGCATATCTTTGAAACTAGCATTTTCTTTAATTAATTGGTTAAGCTGCAATATTCTTGATTTTAAAAGATTTTCATTGTGCATAATACTCTGGACAGTATTATTAAAATTTTCGATAATTTGTTTATTAACGGAGTATTGCATTTTAATTTGATTTTCTAGATTTTGGTCATTTTTCTGAAGATGTTGTAAAATTGTGTAAATTTTTTCACCGTCTCGAGCGTCTAAATTTCCAGTTATGCTTTTAACAATAGAACCCAAGCCATTAATTATACCTCTTCTTGTGCGGTTATGTTTATAAAATTGTATATTTTCAATTTTTTCAAAAATGCAATATTGGGAAAAATTTACAATTTTGTAATAATTGTCTAAATCGAAATTATACGTGCCGTTAGAGAGGGACGACTTAAGTCTACTGTATTGATCATTTAAATTAATAAATTCATTATAAAGGGGCTCTAGACTAAAATAGTGTACAAAAGTGTGATCTGTACGTTGTAGTTTTGCAGGTCCTAGATTTATAGGCAGGATGCCTAGGTTGCTGGTGATGTCCCTTATTTCTGTTCCTTGTCCAAGCGAAAGGAACCTGAAATATTTTGAAACTTGTAGGGTTTCTTTTTAGGCCTTTTTACATTGGAAAGATGTATTTTTTCAGCCGTATTACCGTGTGTTGTTTTTAATTTTGCAGTTTTTAAAGTGGGGTCGATTGTTTTAAGTTGTTCGTTTTTATATTTATTTAGAGTTTTGCTTTGTTTTTGTTTATTTTTGACGTACACGGTATCGGGTATTATCGGCAATTCTTCACGGTGTTCATTAGCTTTATTTATATCCACTTGTTTTTTCTTCTGAATATCATTATTAATTTTTTTGTATAAAATTTTAATTTTATCTCGGTGGTTAGAAATATAATTATTTAACAGTTGACTATCAATATTTATATCAAGTGGAGAATTTGTGTCTAAATGCCCAGTAATAATTTCATAGGGTTTTAAGTTGGTTACAGAATGAATTGTATTATTATAGGCAAGAATAGCGTAATTAATTTTTATTTCTATAGGTTCATTTTTATATTCATTTTGATTATTTAATAGTCTAATGTGTTCAATAAGGGTAGAGTGAAAACGTTCTATAAGCCCGTTTGACTCAGGGTGTTGCGAGCTAACAAAATGGACTTTAATTTTATGCGTTGTCAAAAGTTCAGAAATAATAGAGTTTTTAAATTCTGAGCCATTATCAGAAATGATTTGATCTGGTATACAATGGTGACTGAAATATTTTATTAAATTATTTGCTACTTCAATTCCTTGTGATGACCTTAATTTGTATGCTTGTGCATACTTAGAAAAAGAGTCTATGATAGTAAGGAATTTACATTTTTCCAAAGTGATGCTGTCTATATGTAAAATTTGGAATGGTTTTGTGGCTGTTGGGGTAATGTTAAAATTTAATTTAAGAGGTCGTCTGTCATATTTGGTAATTTGGCAGAGTTCACATTCATTTATATATGTTTGAATTGATTTTTGTTGATTTGGCCAATAATAAATATTTTTTATACGTTTTTCCGTTTCTTCTATGCCTCTGTGGTTTGTCTTTCCTTCATGGTGATTTTGGATTATATTCTTAATTTCGTCTTCGGTGGTAACATCTATTAATTTTTTAGTGCATTTTATCATGGATATTTGGGAGTTTTTATTAAAATATTTTTGTAAAACACTGCTAAATTTTTCATATAAGGGATCCTCAAAATATAAATAATATTTAATTTTTGGAGCAATATTTTCTTTAATGAATTTAACCATTTCTTGTTCATAGTTATTTTTTGAAAATTGTACATGGATTCTTTTCTTTGTTCGATACAAAAGATTGACCCTATTAGTATCTGCAGGAGAGAAATTGACTTCTGAGATAATTATTTGATTTTTTCCATAATTTACGGGGCAATCTACGATTGGTATTCCTATCACTGGATTCTCGTGATTTGAGTGTACGGTTTCGTTACTATCGTCTTCAGCTACGTTTTCTGTGTTATCCAGATCTCCCGTTTCAACTATTACAGATTCATTTTCTCTATTGTTTTGTTCAAGTTCTTGGTTAAATTGATCTATGTAGTCATGTAAAGAAAAATTTTGCTGTTGTTCTGATGTTTCATTAGCGTTTAGTTCCATACGAGAAAGGGCATCGGCATTTTTATTTAAAATGCCCTTTTTGTAAACGATTTCATAATCAAATTCCTCTAATTTGAGGCGCCATCTTATTAACTTTGAGTTTGGTTCCTTTAATGAAAATAGCCATTCGAGGGGCTTATGATCGGTGACGATTTTAAATTTACGCCCAAACAAATATGGCCTAAAATATTTGGTTGCCCAGATTATTGCCAAGAGTTCTTTTTCTATTGTTGAGTAGTTGATTTCTGATTCACTTAAGGTACGGCTAGCGTATGCTATTGGCAAGTCAGATCCAATTTTTCCTTGTGAAAGTACCGCTCCTAGAGCAAAGTTCGATGCATCACAGGTTAAAATAAACGGTTCGGCAAAATTTGGATACTGTAAAAGGGGTTCGTTTGTTAGAAGGTTTTTACAAAATTCAAAGCAGTTGATATAGTCTGAATCCGAAATGTTTACAATGGCGTCTTTTTTTAGTCTTTTTGTTAGAGGTTTAGTTAGTTTCGCAAAATCTCTAATAAATTTACGGTAGTACCCTAGTAACCCAAGAAATCCTTTGATCTCTTTTTGATTTTTTGGTATTGGGAATTCTTTTATCGCTCGGATCTTATCAGGATTGGGCTTTACACCATCGGGTGTGACTATATGGCCCAAATATGACACTTCTTTTTGCAAAAATTCCGATTTGTCTAGTTGGACTTTTAAATTGGCTTCTCTAAGTCGATCGAATATTTTCTTTAGTCTGGTTATATGCTCCTGGATGCTGGTGCTAAAAATGATAATGTCATCTAAATATACGGCACATATTTCATTTTGATATCCTCGGAGTACATTGTCCATGACCCTCTGGAATGTCGCCGGAGCATTTTTTAGCCCAAACGGCATTCGAAGAAATTCGTAGTGTCCGTTTTCTGTATTAAATGCCGTTTTCTGGATATCTTCTTCTGCGATTTCGATCTGGTGAAATCCAGAGGCTAAATCTAATGTAGTAAAATACTGACAGCGCCCTAATTTATCCAGCAGGTCGGTTATATTTGGTAGTGGATAGGAGTCGCCTATGCTTTTTGAATTAATGTTTCTAAAATCGACGACAATTCTCCATTTTTGGCGTCCAGATGAGTCAGCTTTCTTGGGGACAATCCAAATTGGTGAAGACCAAGCCGAATGGGATGGCCTAATTATATTTTGGTCCAGCATGTCCTTGATTTGACGTTGTACCTCCTTTTTGTGTATTTCTGGGTACCTGTATGTTCTGGTGTGTACGGGAATATTATCTTTTGTCCTGATATGGTGCTTAATTTTATTGGTAAATGTTAGTTTATCGCCTTCTTGATAAAAAATATCTGAATATTCCCTTAAAAGTTTAAAAATTGCGTCACGTTCTTCAGAATTCATATGTTCATGCCGAATTCTCGAAAAATCGAATTTAAATTTTTTTAAATTAACGTTATTTAAATTTTCATTTTTATTAAGGTTACTTGATATTTCATAATCACAAAAGTCTATGACCTCTATTGGGTTGGAAAAATCAACGGTTTTCTGCTGTTCTGACGAATTTAATATAGAGCAAATAGCATGATTATTTTCAACCTTCACAATGCACTCGGGAATTTCAAGATTATCCGATTTCAAGTGGGGTATTATCGCGTTACCGTCTTTTATATTTTTTACTTTGAGTTTAATAACTTGCTCTGACCTTGGTTGCAGTACTATGAAATTTGTATTATGGGTCATCACATTATAATATGAGAGTTTTATTTCAGTTTCTGGAGTACAAAGAATATTTTTATTTAAATCGATCATAGCCTTTAATTTTTTTAAATTATCAATTCCAAGTAAACAATCAAAGTAATTATGAAAATCAAAAATATAATATTTTAAATCAAGAGACTTTTTTGTTTTAAATATTTTAGAGCAGGGAATTAAAGTGCTAAAATTTTCAACTGATGTACCATGGGCAGTGGAAATTTGAAATGGATCATGTTTTCTACAATTTTTAAAATATTTCATAGCGATATCAGGTTTGACGAAAGATCTTGTGCTACCTGTATCAATAAGGACTTTTAAATTAAATTCAGGAAATATGATATATGGTAATTTGCTTTCGTTATAAGTAAAATTCATCAGTTGGAATTTTGGCAATCTTGTAATGGTGTCAGTGCTACCGAGGCTTGTGACCGAAAAAACTCGTCACTTTCACAGGGCTGTTCAATAATACAATCGGATTGATCGTTTTCGTCATCAATCTCGTAAAATATATTATCATTACTTTGTTCGTCAATGTTATGTAATTCCTCAACAATAATATTTGGATTATTTCGCTGATTTTTAAAATAATTATTGCTAAGGGGTGGCTTAAAAGTATTCCTCGTTGAAATTGACATTGGTGTGGGTGCTGGGAAAGATCTATTTTGGTTAGGTCTAAAAACGTTTGTGGTGTTTTGTGTGTTTAAATTTGTTTGTGTTGGGTTTTGAGTGTTTTTAAAATTCTGACCAATATTGCTTGGACTTTGTAAATTCTGAGTTTGAAAATGTTGCCTAAAATTACTGGCTTGATTTTGATTTTGTAAATGTGTATAATTATTATGGCTATAGTTTGTTATCGGTAAATTAAAATTCCTTAGCATATTTGGATATTTAGGCCTATTATTATTAGATTTATTAAACGTTTTTAAACTTTTTTGTTCCGCTGACTGAATTTGAAAATCGTTAACTAACATATTTAAAGCTGTATTTAAATCCTGTGGATTTTTGGTTCTCATTAATGAACCAATTGGATCTTTTAACCCTCTTAATAAAACCCTTAAAGCTAAATTTCGGCAGTATTGAGACAGCACTGGAGATTCTATCACACTCTCACGAGATGTGTTAAACGATATTTGCAAATTTAATAAGTTTTGTATTTTATTATAAAACTCGAATGGTGTCTCATTTTCTTGTTTTATTTCTGCCATTTCGATATTTAACGTATAAATATCACGCTTATCAGCATAAGCATTTAGTAATGCATCTTTTAATTCTTGCCAATTTGTTATTAAACTAGTTGAAATATTTATTGCGGCTTCACCTTTTATTTTGGAAATTAAACTTGACATTAAATATTCATTTTGAAAATCAGTTAAATCTAAAGTATTGTAAAATTTATTGACAAGTTTTTCCGAAATATTTAAAAATCTAGGAAGTAGTTCCGTTTCGCCATGAAACTCGGGAACCATGTCTAAGTATTCCTTTTTTAAAGAAGGAAAGATTGGAGTCGAAGCTCCTGCACCTTCGTTAGGCATATTAAAATTGTTAAAGTTACTCTCTTGAATTCTTTTTTCCTTATTAAAGTTTTTGCGATGTGCCTTCGCTTTTACTTTTAAAGGAGATCTTGAACGATACTTAAAATTAAAAGAACTTGGTGAGCCAGAATTAATATTCTCTGTATCTGAAGATGATGAACTTTCGTATGAGCTATCACTATCAGTATTAGACACTCTAAATGACATTAAATGTACTTACAGCAAAACCAGTATCTTGTCCATACGTAGCCCTTCAATGTCCCTTTGAAGTCTCGTCTCTGGATCTGGCTGCTTCCGACGTTGATATTCCCTCAACGACGTAGTACTGTTCCGGATCTTCTCGTTGAGCTACTCAATTCACCCAACTGGTTAGAAGCGCGAAAACGACGTAAAAGTCCAAAACCGCACTCCCGAAAACAAAGGTTCACCTCCCAATAAATCGTTAAAACGAACCGTACTTTATGCTAAGAACGTGAGAGAGTCCTAAAAGCCCGACTGCGCCAATTATGTAACGATACTACGGAACTCTGTTTTTAAAAAAAAACTTTATTCAAATTAGATATGTCTTATACAGTACAGAGTTAATTCTAGACTAAATAATAAATTTACGTACAATAAAAGCTGAAGTTTATAAAATGCTGAAAATAGGAAAAGGCAAAATGATGATTCGGCAAGCTGGTTGGTATTGTACAGTTTCTTATAAGTTAAATAGGGATATAATATATAACTGGTATACCCCCCCGTATCGAATTTTTCACCAAAAATTGATTTTTTTCGAATTTGAACTAACTATACCAGCGGCTTGTTCCCATCACCTACAACACGAAAACACCGGGTTATAATGAGTTTCGAGAAAAACTAAGGGAATTATAGCACTTTGAAAATGCGAAATATCGATTTTCTTTAAACCCAAAAATAGCTATAGAAACCCCTATCAGCGGCTTATTCCCATCACCTACATTACGAAAATACCGGGTTATAACGAAATTCGACCAGAACAAGTGGAATTATAGCTCTTTGAAAATTCGGAAAAAAGTCAATTTTCGACCCCGTTTTTGAGCCCATAAATGGGCCACAAAAATGCGAGATCTCAGCTAATATGGGAGCTACGACCTTGCGGATAGCCTCGTTGGATTCAGAAGGACGAAACTAAGACAAAACCGTTGGAATTTTCACGATAGCTTCCATAGAAGCCGAGATATAGGCCTTCAAAGTTTGGGTTTTTTCATTTTTCGGGTATACCCCCCCGTATCGAATTTTTCACCAAAAATTGATTTTTTTCGAATTTGAACTAACTATACCAGCGGCTTGTTCCCATCACCTACAACACGAAAACACCGGGTTATAATGAGTTTCGAGAAAAACTAAGGGAATTATAGCACTTTGAAAATGCGAAATATCGATTTTCTTTAAACCCAAAAATAGCTATAGAAACCCCTATCAGCGGCTTATTCCCATTACCTACATTACGAAAATACCGGGTTATAACGAAATTCGACCAGAACAAGTGGAATTATAGCTCTTTGAAAATTCGGAAAAAAGTCAATTTTCGACCCCGTTTTTGAGCCCATAAATGGGCCACAAAAATGCAAGATCTCAGCTAATATGGGAGCTACGACCTTGCGGATAGCCTCGTTGGATTCAGAAGGACGAAACTAAGACAAAGCCGTTGGAATTTTCCCGATAGCTCCCATAGAAGCCGAGACATATGCCTTCAAAGTTTGGGTTTTTTCATTTTTCGGGTATACCCCCCCGTATCGAATTTTTCACCAAAAATTGATTTATTTCGAATTTGAATTAACTATACCAGCGGCTTGTTCCCATCACCTACAACACGAAAACACTGTCGTATAATGAATTTCGATAAAAACTAAGGGAATTATAGCACATTGAAAATGCGAAAAATCGATTTTCTTTAAACCCAAAAATAGCTATAGAAACCCCTATCAGCGGCTTATTTCCATCACCTACATTACGAAAACACCGGGTTATAACGAAATTCGACCAGAACAAGTGGAATTATGGCTCTTTGAAAATTCGCAAAAAAGTCAATTTTCGACCCCGTTTTTGAGCCCAAAAATGGGCCACAAAAATGCGAGATCTCAGCTAATATGGGAGCTACGACCTTGCGGATGGCCTCGTTGGATTCAGAAGGACGAAACTAAGACAAGACCGTTGAAATTTTCCCGATAGCTCCCATAGAAGCCGAGATATAGGCTTTCAAAGTTTGGGATTTTTCATTTTTCAGGTATACCCCCCCGTATCGAATTTTTCACCAAAAACTGATTTTTTTCGAATTTGAACTAACTATACCAGCGGCTTGTTCCCATCACCTACAACACGAAAACACCGGGTTATAATGAGTTTCGAGAAAAACTAAGGGAATTATAGCACTTTGAAAATGCGAAATATCGATTTTCTTTAAACCCAAAAATAGCTATAGAAACCCCTATCAGCGGCTTATTCCCGTCACCTATATTACGAAAACACCGATTTATAACGAAATTCGACCAGAACAAGTGGAATTATAGCTCTTTGAAAATTCGGAAAAAAGTCAATTTTCGACCCCGTTTTTGAGCCCAAAAATGGGCCACAAAAATGCGAGATCTCAGCTAATATGGGAGCTACGACCTTGCGGATAGCCTCGTTGGATTCAGAAGGACGAAACTAAGACAAAACCGTTGGAATTTTCCCGATAGCTCCCATAGAAGCCGAGATATAGGCCTTCAAAGTTTGGGTTTTTTCATTTTTCGGGTATACCCCTCCGTATCGAATTTTTCACCAAAAATTGATTTTTTTCGAATTTGAACTAACTATACCAGCGGCTTGTTCCCATCACCTACAACACGAAAACACCGGGTTATAATGAGTTTCGAGAAAAACTAAGGGAATTATAGCACTTTGAAAATGCGAAATATCGATTTTCTTTAAACCCAAAAATAGCTATAGAAACCCCTATCAGCGGCTTATTCCCATCACCTATATTACGAAAACACCGATTTATAACGAAATTCGACCAGAACAAGTGGAATTATAGCTCTTTGAAAATTCGGAAAAAAGTCAATTTTCGACCCCGTTTTTGAGCCCAAAAATGGGCCACAAAAATGCGAGATCTCAGCTAATATGGGAGCTACGACCTTGCGGATAGCCTCGTTGGATTCAGAAGGACGAAACTAAGACAAAACCGTTGGAATTTTCCCGATAGCTCCCATAGAAGCCGAGATATAGGCTTTCAAAATTTGGGTTTTTTCATTTTTCAGGTATACCCCCCCGTATCGAATTTTTCACCAAAAATTGATTTTTTTCGAATTTGAACTAACTATACCAGCGGCTTGTTCCCATCACCTACAACACGAAAACACCGGGTTATAATGAGTTTCGAGAAAAACTAAGGGAATTATAGCACTTTGAAAATGCGAAATATCGATTTTCTTTAAACCCAAAAACAGCTATAGAAACCCCTATCAGCGGCTTATTCCCATCACCTACATTACGAAAACACCGGGTTATAACGAAATTCGACCAGAACAAGTGGAATTATAGCTCTTTGAAAATTTGGAAAAAAGTCAATTTTCGACCCCGTTTTTGAGCCCATAAATGGGCCACAAAAATGCGAGATCTCAGCTAATATGGGAGCTACGACCTTGCGGATAGCCTCGTTGGATTCAGAAGGACGAAACTAAGACAAAACCGTTGGAATTTTCACGATAGCTCCCATAGAAGCCGAGATATAGGCCTTCAAAGTTTGGGTTTTTTCATTTTTCGGGTATACCCCCCCGTATCGAATTTTTCACCAAAAATTGATTTTTTTCGAATTTGAACTAACTATACCAGCGGCTTGATCCCATCACCTACAACACGAAAACACCGGGTTATAACGAAATTCGACCAGAACAAGTGGAATTATAGCTCTTTGAAAATTTGGAAAAAAGTCAATTTTCGACCCCGTTTTTGAGCCCAAAAATGGGCCACAAAAATGCGAGATCTCAGCTAATATGGGAGCTACGACCTTGCGGATGGCCTCGTTGGATTCAGAAGGACGAAACTAAGACAAAACCGTTGAAATTTTCCCGATAGCTCCCATAGAAGCCGAGATATAGGCTTTCAAAGTTTGGGTTTTTTCATTTTTCAGGTATACCCCCCCGTATCGAATTTTTCACCAAAAATTGATTTTTTTCGAATTTGAACTAACTATACCAGCGGCTTGTTCCCATCACCTACAACACGAAAACACCGGGTTATAATGAGTTTCGAGAAAAACTAAGGGAATTATAGCACTTTAAAAATGCGAAAAATCGATTTTCTTTAAACCCAAAAATAGCTATAGAAACCCCTATCAGCGGCTTATTTCCATCACCTACATTACGAAAACACCGGGTTATAACGGAATTCGACCAGAACAAGTGGAATTATAGCTCTTTGAAAATTCGCAAAAAAGTCAATTTTCGACCTCGTTTTTGAGCCCAAAAATGGGCCACAAAAATGCGAGATCTCAGCTAATATGGGAGCTACGACCTTGCGGATGGCCTCGTTGGATTCAGAAGGACGAAACTAAGACAAAGCCGTTGGAATTTTCCCGATAGCTCCCATAGAAGCCGAGACATATGCCTTCAAAGTTTGGGTTTTTTCATTTTTCGGGTATACCCCCCCGTATCGAATTTTTCACCAAAAATTGATTTATTTCGAATTTGAATTAACTATACCAGCGGCTTGTTCCCATCACCTACAACACGAAAACACTGTCGTATAATGAATTTCGATAAAAACTAAGGGAATTATAGCACATTGAAAATGCGAAAAATCGATTTTCTTTAAACCCAAAAATAGCTATAGAAACCCCTATCAGCGGCTTATTTCCATCACCTACATTACGAAAACACCGGGTTATAACGAAATTCGACCAGAACAAGTGGAATTATGGCTCTTTGAAAATTCGCAAAAAAGTCAATTTTCGACCCCGTTTTTGAGCCCAAAAATGGGCCACAAAAATGCGAGATCTCAGCTAATATGGGAGCTACGACCTTGCGGATAGCCTCGTTGGATTCAGAAGGACGAAACTAAGACAAAACCGTTGGAATTTTCCCGATAGCTCCCATAGAAGCCGAGATATATGCCTTCAAAGTTTGGGTTTTTTCATTTTTCGGGTATACCCCCCCGTATCGAATTTTTCACCAAAAATTGATTTATTTCGAATTTGAATTAACTATACCAGCGGCTTGTTCCCATCACCTACAACACGAAAACACTGTCGTATAATGAATTTCGATAAAAACTAAGGGAATTATAGCACATTGAAAATGCGAAAAATCGATTTTCTTTAAACCCAAAAATAGCTATAGAAACCCCTATCAGCGACTTATTCTCATCACCTACATTACGAAAACACCGTGTTATAACGGAATTCGACCAGAACAAGTGGAATTATAGCTCTTTGAAAATTCGCAAAAAAGTCAATTTTCGACCCCGTTTTTGAGCCCAAAAATGGGCTACAAAAATGCGAGATCTCAGCTAATATGGGAGCTACGACCTTGCGGATGGCCTCGTTGGATTCAGAAGAACGAAACTAAGACAAAGCCGTTGGAATTTTCCCGATAGCTCCCATAGAAGCCGAGATATAGGCCTTCAAAGTTTGGGTTTTTTCATTTTTCGGGTAAACCCCCCCGTATCGAATTTTTCACCAAAAATTGATTTTTTTCGAATTTGAATTAACTATACCAGCGGCTTGTTCCCATCACCAACAACACGAAAACACTGGGTTATAATGAATTTCGATAAAAACTAAGGGAATTATAGCACTTTGAAAATGCGAAAAATCGATTTTCTTTAAACCCAAAAATAGCTATAGAAACCCCTATCAGCGGCTTATTTCCATCACCTACATTACGAAAACACCGGGTTATAACGAAATTCGACCAGAACAAGTGGAATTATGGCTCTTTGAAAATTCGCAAAAAAGTCAATTTTCGACCCCGTTTTTGAGCCCAAAAATGGGCCACAAAAATGCGAGATCTCAGCTAATATGGGAGCTACGACCTTGCGGATGGCCTCGTTGGATTCAGAAGGACGAAACTAAGACAAAGCCGTTGGAATTTTCCCGATAGCTCCCATAGAAGCCGAGATATATGCCTTCAAAGTTTGGGTTTTTTCATTTTTCGGGTATACCCCCCCGTATCGAATTTTTCACCAAAAATTGATTTATTTCGAATTTGAATTAACTATACCAGCGGCTTGTTCCCATCACCTACAACACGAAAACACTGTCGTATAATGAATTGCGATAAAAACTAAGGGAATTATAGCACATTGAAAATGCGAAAAATCGATTTTCTTTAAACCCAAAAATAGCTATAGAAACCCCTATCAGCGACTTATTCTCATCACCTACATTACGAAAACACCGTGTTATAACGGAATTCGACCAGAACAAGGGGAATTATAGCTCTTTGAAAATTCGCAAAAAAGTCAATTTTCGACCCCGTTTCCCGTTCCCATCACCTACATTACGAAAACACCGGGTTATAACGAAATTCGACCAGAACAAGTGGAATTATGGCTCTTTGAAAATTCGCAAAAAAGTCAATTTTCGACCCCGTTTTTGAGCCCAAAAATGGGCCACAAAAATGCGAGATCTCGGCTAATATGGGAGCTACGACCTTGCGGATAGCCTCGTTGGATTCAGAAGGACGAAACTAAGACAAAACCGTTGGAATTTTCCCGATAGCTCCCATAGAAGCCGAGATATAGGCCTTCAAAGTTTGGGTTTTTTCATTTTTCGGGTATACCCCCCCGTATCGAATTTTTCACCAAAAACGATTTTCTTTAAACCCAAAAATAGCTATAGAAACCCCTATCAGCGGCTTATTCCCATCACCTACATTACGAAAACACCGGGTTATAACGAAATTCGACCAGAACAAGTGGAATTATAGCTCTTTGAAAATTCGGAAAAAAGTCAATTTTCGACCCCGTTTTTGAGCCCAAAAATGGGCCACAAAAATGCGAGATCTCAGCTAATATGGGAGCTACGACCTTGCGGATAGCCTCGTTGGATTCAGAAGGACGAAACTAAGACAAAACCGTTGGAATTTTCCCGATAGCTCCCATAGAAGCCGAGATATAGGCTTTCAAAGTTTGGGTTTTTTCATTTTTCAGGTATACCCCCCCGTATCGAATTTTTCACCAAAAATTGACTTTTTTCGAATTTGAATTAACTATACCAGCGGCTTGTTCCCATCACCTACAACACGAAAACACCGGGTTATAATGAGTTTCGAGAAAAACTAAGGGAATTATAGCACTTTGAAAATGCGAAAAATCGATTTTCTTTAAACCCAAAAATAGCTATAGAAACCCCTATCAGCGGCTTATTCCCATCACCTACATTACGAAAACACCGGGTTATAACGAAATTCGACCAGAACAAGTGGAATTATAGCTCTTTGAAAATTCGGAAAAAAGTCAATTTTCGACCCCGTTTTTGAGCCCAAAAATGGGCCACAAAAATGCGAGATCTCAGCTAATATGGGAGCTACGACCTTGCGGATGGCCTCGTTGGATTCAGAAGGACGAAACTAAGACAAAACCGTTGGAATTTTCCCGATAGCTCCCATAGAAGCCGAGATATAGGCCTTCAAAGTTTGGGTTTTTTCATTTTTCGGGTATACCCCCCCGTATCGAATTTTTCACCAAAAACGATTTTCTTTAAACCCAAAAATAGCTATAGAAACCCCTATCAGCGGCTTATTCCCATCACCTACATTACGAAAACACCGGGTTATAACGAAATTCGACCAGAACAAGTGGAATTATAGCTCTTTGAAAATTCGGAAAAAAGTCAATTTTCGACCCCGTTTTTGAGCCCAAAAATGGGCCACAAAAATGCGAGATCTCAGCTAATATGGGAGCTACGACCTTGCGGATAGCCTCGTTGGATTCAGAAGGACGAAACTAAGACAAAACCGTTGGAATTTTCCCGATAGCTCCCATAGAAGCCGAGATATAGGCTTTCAAAGTTTGGGTTTTTTCATTTTTCAGGTATACCCCCCCGTATCGAATTTTTCACCAAAAATTGACTTTTTTCGAATTTGAATTAACTATACCAGCGGCTTGTTCCCATCACCTACAACACGAAAACACCGGGTTATAATGAGTTTCGAGAAAAACTAAGGGAATTATAGCACTTTGAAAATGCGAAAAATCGATTTTCTTTAAACCCAAAAATAGCTATAGAAACCCCTATCAGCGGCTTATTCCCAACGCCTACATTACGAAAACACCGGGTTATAACGAAATTCGACCAGAACAAGTGGAATTATAGCTCTTTGAAAATTCGGAAAAAAGTCAATTTTCGACCCCGTTTTTGAGCCCAAAAATGGGCCACAAAAATGCGAGATCTCAGCTAATATGGGAGCTACGACCTTGCGGATGGCCTCGTTGGATTCAGAAGGACGAAACTAAGACAAAACCGTTGGAATTTTCCCGATAGCTCCCATAGAAGCCGAGATATAGGCCTTCAAAGTTTGGGTTTTTTCATTTTTCAGGTATACCCCCCCGTATCGAATTTTTCACCAAAAATTGATTTTTTGCGAATTTGAACTAACTATACCAGCGGCCTGTTCTCATCACCTACAACACGAAAACACCGGGTTATAATGAGTTTCGAGAAAAACTAAGGGAATTATAGCACTTTGAAAATGCGAAAAATCGATTTTCTTTAAACCCAAAAATAGCTGTAGAAACCCCTATCAGCGGCTTATTCCCATCACCTACATTACGAAAACACCGATTTATAACGAAATTCGACCAGAACAAGTGGAATTATAGCTCTTTGAAAATTCGGAAAAAAGTCAATTTTCGACCCCGTTTTTGAGCCCAAAAATGGGCCACAAAAATGCGAGATCTTAGCTAATATGGGAGCTACGACCTTGCGGATAGCCTCGTTGGATTCAGAAGGACGAAACTAAGACAAAACCGTTGGAATTTTCCCGATAGCTCCCATAGAAGCCGAGATATAGGCCTTCAAAGTTTGGGTTTTTTCATTTTTCGGGTATACCCCCCCGTATCGAATTTTTCACCAAAAATTGATTTTTTTCGAATTTGAACTAACTATACCAGCGGCTTGTTCCCATCACCTACAACACGAAAACACCGGGTTATAATGAGTTTCGAGAAAAACTAAGGGAATTATAGCACTTTGAAAATGCGAAAAATCGATTTTTTTTAAACCCAAAAATAGCTATAGAAACCCCTATCAGCGGCTTATTCCCATCACCTACATTACGAAAACACCGGGTTATAACGAAATTCGACCAGAACAAGTGGAATTATAGCTCTTTGAAAATTCGGAAAAAAGTCAATTTTCGACCCCGTTTTTGAGCCTAAAAATGGGCCACAAAAATGCGAGATCTCAGCTAATATGGGAGCTACGACCTTGCGGATGGCCTCGTTGGATTCAGAAGGACGAAACTAAGACAAAACCGTTGGAATTTTCCCGATAGCTCCCATAGAAGCCGAGATATAGGCTTTCAAAGTTTGGGTTTTTTCATTTTTCAGGTATACCCCCCCGTATCGAATTTTTCACCAAAAATTGATTTTTTTCGAATTTGAACTAACTATACCAGCGGCTTGTTCCCATCACCTACAACACGAAAACACCGGGTTATAATGAGTTTCGAGAAAAACTAAGGGAATTATAGCACTTTGAAAATGCGAAAAATCGATTTTCTTTAAACCCAAAAATAGCTGTAGAAACCCCTATCAGCGGCTTATTCCCATCACCTACATTACGAAAACACCGATTTATAACGAAATTCGACCAGAACAAGTGGAATTATAGCTCTTTGAAAATTCGCAAAAAAGTCAATTTTCGACCCCGTTTTTGAGCCCAAAAATGGGCCACAAAAATGCGAGATCTCAGCTAATATGGGAGCTACGACCTTGCGGATAGCCTCGTTGGATTCAGAAGAACGAAACTAAGACAAAGCCGTTGGAATTTTCCCGATAGCTTCCATAGAAGCCGAGATATAGGCCTTCAAAGTTTGGGTTTTTTCAATTTTCGGGTATACCCCCCCGTATCGAATTTTTCACCAAAAATTGATTTTTTTCGAATTTGAATTATCTATACCAGCGGCTTGTTCCCATCACCTACAACACGAAAACACTGGGGTTATAATGAATTTCGATAAAAACTAAGGGAATTATAGCACTTTGAAAATGCGAAATATCGATTTTCTTTAAACCCAAAAATAGCTATAGAAACCCCTATCAGCGGCTTATTTCCATCACCTACGTTACGAAAACACACTCTCACGAGATGTGTCGACCAGAACAAGTGGAATTATGGCTCTTTGAAAATTCGGAAGAAAGTCAATTTTCGACCCCGTTTTTGAGCCCAAAAATGGGCCACAAAAATGCGAGATCTCAGCTAATATGGGAGCTACGACCTTGCGGATGGCCTCGTTGGATTCAGAAGAACGAAACTAAGACAAAGCCGTTGGAATTTTCTCGATAGCTCCCATAGAAGCCGAGATATAGGCCTTCAAAGTTTGGGTTTTTTTCATTTTTCGAGTATACCCCCCCCGTATCGAATTTTTCACCAAAAATTGATTTTTTTCGAATTTGAATTAACTATACCAGCGGCTTGTTCCCATCACCTACAACACGAAAACACTGGGTTATAATGAATTTCGATAAAAACTAAGGGAATTATAGCACTTTGAAAATGCGAAATATCGATTTTCTTTAAACCCAAAAATAGCTATAGAAACCCCTATCAGCGGCTTATTCCCATCACCTATATTACGAAAACACCGATTTATAACGAAATTCGACCAGAACAAGTGGAATTATAGCTCTTTGAAAATTCGGAAAAAAGTCAATTTTCGACCCCGTTTTTGAGCCCAAAAATGGGCCACAAAAATGCGAGATCTCAGCTAATATGGGAGCTACGACCTTGCGGATGGCCTCGTTGGATTCAGAAGGACGAAACTAAGACAAAGCCGTTGGAATTTTCCCGATAGCTCCCATAGAAGCCGAGATATAGGCCTTCAAAGTTTGGGTTTTTTCATTTTTCGGGTATACCCCCCCGTATCGAATTTTTCACCAAAAATTGATTTATTTCGAATTTGAATTAACTATACCAGCGGCTTGTTCCCATCACCTACAACACGAAAACACTGTCGTATAATGAATTTCGATAAAAACTAAGGGAATTATAGCACATTGAAAATGCGAAAAATCGATTTTCTTTAAACCCAAAAAATAGCTATAGAAACCCCTATCAGCGACTTATTCTCATCACCTACATTACGAAAACACCGTGTTATAACGGAATTCGACCAGAACAAGTGGAATTATAGCTCTTTGAAAATTCGCAAAAAAAGTCAATTTTCGACCCCGTTTTTGAGCCCAAAAATGGGCTACAAAAATGCGAGATCTCAGCTAATATGGGAGCTACGACCTTGCGGATGGCCTCGTTGGATTCAGAAGAACGAAACTAAGACAAAGCCGTTGGAATTTTCCCGATAGCTCCCATAGAAGCCGAGATATAGGCCTTCAAAGTTTGGGTTTTTTCATTTTTCGGGTAAACCCCCCCGTATCGAATTTTTCACCAAAAATTGATTTTTTTCGAATTTGAATTAACTATACCAGCGGCTTGTTCCCATCACCTACAACACGAAAAACACTGGGTTATAATGAATTTCGATAAAAACTAAGGGAATTATAGCACTTTGAAAATGCGAAAAATCGATTTTCTTTAAACCCAAAAATAGCTATAGAAACCCCTATCAGCGGCTTATTTCCATCACCTACATTACGAAAACACCGGGTTATAACGAAATTCGACCAGAACAAGTGGAATTATGGCTCTTTGAAAATTCGCAAAAAAGTCAATTTTCGACCCCGTTTTTGAGCCCAAAAATGGGCCACAAAAATGCGAGATCTCAGCTAATATGGGAGCTACGACCTTGCGGATGGCCTCGTTGGATTCAGAAGGACGAAACTAAGACAAAAGCCGTTGGAATTTTCCCGATAGCTCCCATAGAAGCCGAGATATATGCCTTCAAAGTTTGGGTTTTTTCATTTTTCGGGTATACCCCCCCGTATCGAATTTTTCACCAAAAATTGATTTATTTCGAATTTGAATTAACTATACCAGCGGCTTGTTCCCATCACCTACAACACGAAAACACCGGGTTATAACGAAATTCGACCAGAACAAGTGGAATTATAGCTCTTTGAAAATTTGGAAAAAAGTCAATTTTCGACCCCGTTTTTGAGCCCAAAAATGGGCCACAAAAATGCGAGATCTCAGCTAATATGGGAGCTACGACCTTGCGGATGGCCTCGTTGGATTCAGAAGGACGAAACTAAGACAAAGCCGTTGGAATTTTCCCGATAGCTCCCATAGAAGCCGAGATATATGCCTTCAAAGTTTGGGTTTTTTCATTTTTCGGGTATACCCCCCCGTATCGAATTTTTCACCAAAAATTGATTTTTTTCGAATTTGAACTAACTATACCAGCGGCTTGTTTCCATCACCTACAACACGAAAACACCGGGTTATAATGAGTTTCGAGAAAAACTAAGGGAATTATAGCACTTTGAAAATGCGAAAAATCGATTTTCTTTAAACCCAAAAATAGCTATAGAAACCCCTATCAGCGGCTTATTTCCATCACCTACATTACGAAAACACAGGGTTATAACGAAATTCGACCAGAACAAGTGGAATTATGGCTCTTTGAAAATTCGCAAAAAAGTCAATTTTCGACCCCGTTTTTGAGCCCAAAAATGGGCCACAAAAATGCGAGATCTCAGCTAATATGGGAGCTACGACCTTGCGGATGGCCTCGTTGGATTCAGAAGGACGAAACTAAGACAAAGCCGTTGGAATTTTCCCGATAGCTCCCATAGAAGCCGAGATATATGCCTTCAAAGTTTGGGTTTTTTCATTTTTCGGGTATACCCCCCCGTATCGAATTTTTCACCAAAAATTGATTTATTTCGAATTTGAATTAACTATACCAGCGGCTTGTTCCCATCACCTACAACACGAAAACACTGTCGTATAATGAATTTCGATAAAAACTAAGGGAATTATAGCACATTGAAAATGCGAAAAATCGATTTTCTTTAAACCCAAAAATAGCTATAGAAACCCCTATCAGCGACTTCTTCTCATCACCTACATTACGAAAACACCGTGTTATAACGGAATTCGACCAGAACAAGTGGAATTATAGCTCTTTGAAAATTCGCAAAAAAAGTCAATTTTCGACCCCGTTTCCCGTTCCCATCACCTACATTACGAAAACACCGGGTTATAACGAAATTCGACCAGAACAAGTGGAATTATAGCTCTTTGAAAATTCGGAAAAAAGTCAATTTTCGACCCCGTTTTTGAGCCCAAAAATGGGCCACAAAAATGCGAGATCTCAGCTAATATGGGAGCTACGACCTTGCGGATAGCCTCGTTGGATTCAGAAGGACGAAACTAAGACAAAACCGTTGGAATTTTCCCGATAGCTCCCATAGAAGCCGAGATATAGGCTTTCAAAGTTTGGGTTTTTTCATTTTTCAGGTATACCCCCCCGTATCGAATTTTTCACCAAAAATTGATTTTTTGCGAATTTGAACTAACTATACCAGCGGCCTGTTCCCATCACCTACAACACGAAAACACCGGGTTATAATGAGTTTCGAGAAAAACTAAGGGAATTATAGCACTTTGAAAATGCGAAAAATCGATTTTCTTTAAACCCAAAAATAGCTGTAGAAACCCCTATCAGCGGCTTATTCCCATCACCTACATTACGAAAACACCGATTTATAACGAAATTCGACCAGAACAAGTGGAATTATAGCTCTTTGAAAATTCGGAAAAAAGTCAATTTTCGACCCCGTTTTTGAGCCCAAAAATGGGCCACAAAAATGCGAGATCTCAGCTAATATGGGAGCTACGACCTTGCGGATAGCCTCGTTGGATTCAGAAGGACGAAACTAAGACAAAACCGTTGGAATTTTCCCGATAGCTCCCATAGAAGCCACTCTCACGAGATGTG
>NW_026088561.1:0-41556 GCF_022605725.1 Anthonomus grandis grandis | reverse complement strand
ACACATCTCGTGAGAGTCTTGCGGATGGTCTCGTTGGATTCAGAATGACGAAACTAAGACAAAACCGTTGGAATTTTCCCGATAGCTCCCATGGAAGCCGAGATATCGACCTTCAAAGTTTGGGTTTTTTCATTTTTCGGGTATACCCCCCGTATCGAATTTTTCACCAAAAATTGATTTTTTTCGAAATCAAACTAAGTATACCAGCGTCTTATTTGGATCACCTAGATTACGAAAACACCGGGTTATAACAGGATCCGAGCAGAACTAAGGGAATGAGAGCACTTTGAAAATCCTGAAAAAGTCGTTTTCGACGTCCGTTTTTGAGGCCAAAAATGGGCATCAAAAATGCCATATCTCGGCTATCGTAAGAGCTACGACCTTGCGGATGGTCTCGTTGGATTTAGAATGACGAAACTAAGACAAAACCGTTGGAATTTTCCCGATAGCTCCTATAGAAGCCGAGATATCGACCTTCAAAGTTTGGGTTTTTTTATTTTTCGGGTATACCCCCCCGTATCGAATTTTTCACCAAAAATTGATTTTTTTCGAAATCAAACTAAGTATACCAGCGTCTTATTTGGATCACCTAGATTACGAAAACACCGGGTTATAACAGGATCCGAGCAGAACTAAGGGAATGAGAGCACTTTGAAAATCCTGAAAAAGTCGTTTTCGACGTCCGTTTTTGAGGCAAAAAATGGGTATCAAAAATGTCATATCTCGGCTATCGTAAGAGCTACGACCTTGCGGATGGTCTCGTTGGATTTAGAATGACGAAACTTAGACAAAACCCTTGGAATTTTCCCGATAGCTCCCATAGAAGCCGAGATATCGACCTTCAAAGTTTGGATTTTTTCATTTTTCTGGTATACCCCCCCGTATCAAATTTTTTCACCAAAAATTGTTTTTTGTCGAAATCAAACTAAGTATACCAGCGTCTTATTTGGATCACCTAGATTACGAAAACACCGGGTTATAACAGGATCCGAGCAGAACTAAGGGAAGGAGAGCACTTTGAAAATCCTGAAAAAGTCGTTTTCGACGTCCGTTTTTGAGGCCAAAAATGGGCATCAAAAATGCCATATCTCGGCTATCGTAAGAGCTACGACCTTGCGGATGGTCTCGTTGGATTCAGAATGACGAAACTAAGACAAAACCGTTGAAATTTTCCCGATAGCTCCCATAGAAGCCGAGTAATCGACCTTCAAAGTTTGGGTTATTTCATTTTTCGGGTATACCCCACCGTATCAAATTTTTTCACCAAAAATTGATTTTTTTCGAAATCAAACTGAGTATACCAGCGTCTTATTTGGATCACCTAGATTACGAAAATACCGGGTTTTAACAGGATCCGAGCAGAACTAAGGGAATGAGAGCACTTTGAAAATCCTGAAAAAGTCGTTTTCGACGTCCGTTTTTGAGGCAAAAAATGGGTATCAAAAATGTCATATCTCGGCTATCGTAAGAGCTACGACCTTGCGGATGGTCTCGTTGGATTTAGAATGACGAAACTTAGACAAAACCGTTGGAATTTTCCCGATAGCTCCCATAGAAGCCGAGATATCGACCTTCAAAGTTTGGATTTTTTCATTTTTCTGGTATACCCCCCCGTATCAAATTTTTTCACCAAAAATTGTTTTTTGTCGAAATCAAACTAAGTATACCAGCGTCTTATTTGGATCACCTAGATTACGAAAACACCGGGTTATAACAGGATCCGAGCAGAACTAAGGGAATGAGAGCACTTTGAAAATCCTGAAAAAGTCGTTTTCGACGTCCGTTTTTGAGGCCAAAAATGGGCATCAAAAATGCCATATCTCGGCTATCGTAAGAGCTACGACCTTGCGGATGGTCTCGTTGGATTTAGAATGACGAAACTAAGACAAAACCGTTGGAATTTTCCCGATAGCTCCTATAGAAGCCGAGATATCGACCTTCAAAGTTTGGGTTTTTTTATTTTTTGGGTATACCCCCCCGTATCGAATTTTTCACCAAAAATTGATTTTTTTCGAAATCAAACTAAGTATACCAGCGTCTTATTCGGATCACCTAGATTACGAAAACACCGGGTTATAACAGGATCCGAGCAGAACTAAGGGAATGAGAGCACTTTGAAAATCCTGAAAAAGTCGTTTTCGACGACCGTTTTTGAGGCCAAAAATGGGCATCAAAAATGCCATATCTCGGCTATCGTAAGAGCTACGACCTTGCGGATGGTCTCGTTGGATTCAGAATGACGAAACTAAGACAAAACCGTTGGAATTTTCCCGATAGCTCCCATAGAAGCCGAGATATCGACCTTCAAAGTTTGGGTTTTTTCATTTTTCGGGTATACCCCACCGTATCAAATTTTTTCACCAAAAATTGATTTTTTTTCGAAATCAAACTGAGTATACCAGCGTCTTATTTGGATCACCTAGATTACGAAAATACCGGGTTATAACAGGATCCGAGCAGAACTAAGGGAATGAGAGCACTTTGAAAATCCTGAAAAAGTCGTTTTCGACGTCCGTTTTTGAGGCAAAAAATGGGTATCAAAAATGTCATATCTCGGCTATCGTAAGAGCTACGACCTTGCGGATGGTCTCGTTGGATTTAGAATGACGAAACTTAGACAAAACCCTTGGAATTTTCCCGATAGCTCCCATAGAAGCCGAGATATCGACCTTCAAAGTTTGGATTTTTTCATTTTTCTGGTATACCCCCCCGTATCAAATTTTTTCACCAAAAATTGTTTTTTGTCGAAATCAAACTAAGTATACCAGCGTCTTATTTGGATCACCTAGATTACGAAAACACCGGGTTATAACAGGATCCGAGCAGAACTAAGGGAATGAGAGCACTTTGAAAATCCTGAAAAAGTCGTTTTCGACGTCCGTTTTTGAGGCCAAAAATGGGCATCAAAAATGCCATATCTCGGCTATCGTAAGAGCTACGACCTTGTGGATGGTCTCGTTGGATTCAGAATGACGAAACTAAGACAAAACCGTTGGAATTTTCCCGATAGCTCCCATAGAAGCCGAGTAATCGACCTTCAAAGTTTGGGTTATTTCATTTTTCGGGTATACCCCACCGTATCAAATTTTTTCACCAAAAATTGATTTTTTTCGAAATCATACTGAGTATACCAGCGTCTTATTTGGATCACCTAGATTACGAAACTACCGGGTTATAACAGGATCCGAGCAGAACTAAGGGAATGAGAGCACTTTGAAAATCCTGAAAAAGTCGTTTTCGACGTCCGTTTTTGAGGCAAAAAATGGGTATCAAAAATGTTATATCTCGGCTATCGTAAGAGCTACGACCTTGCGGATGGTCTCGTTGGATTTAGAATGACGAAACTTAGACAAAACCGTTGGAATTTTCCCGATAGCTCCCATAGAAGCCGAGATATCGACCTTCAAAGTTTGGATTTTTTCATTTTTCTGGTATACCCCCCCGTATCAAATTTTTTCACCAAAAATTGTTTTTTGTCGAAATCAAACTAAGTATACCAGCGTCTTATTTGGATCACCTAGATTACGAAAACACCGGGTTATAACAGGATCCGAGCAGAACTAAGGGAATGAGAGCACTTTGAAAATCCTGAAAAAGTCGTTTTCGACGTCCGTTTTTGAGGCCAAAAATGGGCATCAAAAATGCCATATCTCGGCTATTGTAAGAGCTACGACCTTGCGGATGGTCTCGTTGGATTCAGAATGACGAAACTAAGACAAAACCGTTGGAATTTTCCCGATAGCTCCCATAGAAGCCGAGTAATCGACCTTCAAAGTTTGGGTTATTTCATTTTTCGGGTATACCCCACCGTATCAAATTTTTTCACCAAAAATTGTTTTTTGTCGAAATCAAACTAAGTATACCAGCGTCTTATTTGGATCACCTAGATTACGAAAACACCGGGTTATAACAGGATCCGAGCAGAACTAAGGGAATGAGAGCACTTTGAAAATCCTGAAAAAGTCGTTTTCGACGTCCGTTTTTGAGGCCAAAAATGGGCATCAAAAATGCCATATCTCGGCTATCGTAAGAGCTACGACCTTGCGGATGGTCTCGTTGAATTTAGAATGACGAAACTTAGACAAAACCGTTGGAATTTTCCCGATAGCTCCCATAGAAGCCGAGATATCGACCTTCAAAGTTTGGATTTTTTCATTTTTCTGGTATACCCCCCCGTATCAAATTTTTTCACCAAAAATTGTTTTTTGTCGAAATCAAACTAAGTATACCAGCGTCTTATTTGGATCACCTAGATTACGAAAACACCGGGTTATAACAGGATCCGAGCAGAACTAAGGGAATGAGAGCACTTTGAAAATCCTGAAAAAGTCGTTTTCGACGTCCGTTTTTGAGGCCAAAAATGGGCATCAAAAATGCCATATCTCGGCTATCGTAAGAGCTACGACCTTGCGGATGGTCTCGTTGGATTTAGAATGACGAAACTTAGACAAAACCGTTGGAATTTTCCCGATAGCTCCCATAGAAGCCGAGATATCGACCTTCAAAGTTTGGATTTTTTTCATTTTTCTGGTATACCCCCCCGTATCAAATTTTTTCACCAAAAATTGTTTTTTGTCGAAATCAAACTAAGTATACCAGCGTCTTATTTGGATCACCTAGATTACGAAAACACCGGGTTATAACAGGATCCGAGCAGAACTAAGGGAATGAGAGCACTTTGAAAATCCTGAAAAAGTCGTTTTCGACGTCCGTTTTTGAGGCCAAAAATGGGCATCAAAAATGCCATATCTCGGCTATCGTAAGAGCTACGACCTTGCGAATTGTCTCGTTGGATTCAGAATGACAAAACTAAGACAAAACCGTTGGAATTTTCCCGATAGCTCCCATAGAAGCCGAGATATCGACCTTCAAAGTTTGGGTTTTTTCATTTTTCGGGTATACCCCCCCGTATCAAATTTTTTCACCAAAAATTGATTTTTTTCGAAATCAAACTGAGTATACCAGCGTCTTATTTGGATCACCTAGATTACGAAAACACCGGGTTATAACAGGATCCGAGCAGAACTAAGGGAATGAGAGCACTTTGAAAATCCTGAAAAAGTCGTTTTCGATGTCCGTTTTTGAGGCCAAAAATGGGCATCAAAAATGCCATATCTCGGCTATCGTAAGAGCTACGACCTTGCGGATGGTCTCGTTGGATTCAGAATGACGAAACTTAGACAAAACCGTTGGAATTTTCCCGATAGCTCCCATAGAAGCCGAGATATCGACCTTCAAAGTTTGGGTTTTTTCATTTTTCGGGTATATCGAATTTTTCACCAAAAATTGATTTTTTTCGAAATCAAACTAAGTATACCAGCGTCTCATTTGGATCACCTAGATTACGAAAACACCGGGTTATAACAGGATCCGAGCAGAACTAAGGGAATGAGAGCACTTTGAAAACCCTGAAAAAGTCGTTTTCGATGTCCGTTTTTGAGGACAAAAATGGGCATCAAAAATGCCATATCTCGGCTATCGTAAGAGCTACGACCTTGCGGATGGTCTCGTTGGATTCAGAATGACGAAACTAAGACAAAACCGTTGGAATTTTCCCGATAGCTCCCATAGAAGCCGAGATATCGACCTTCAAAGTTTGGGTTTTTTCATTTTTCGGGTATACCCCCCCGTATCGAATTTTTCACCAAAAATTGATTTTTTTCGAAATCAAACTAAGTATACCAGCGTCTTATTTGGATCACCTAGATTACGAAAACACCGGGTTATAACAGGATCCGAGCAGAACTAAGGGAATGAGAGCACTTTGAAAATCCTGAAAAAGTCGTTTCCGACGTCCGTTTTTGAGGCCAAAAATGGGCATCAAAAATGCCATATCTCGGCTATCGTAAGAGCTACGACCTTGCGGATGGTCTCGTTGGATTCAGAATGACGAAACTAAGACAAAACCGTTGGAATTTTCCCGATAGCTCCCATGGAAGCCGAGATATCGACCTTCAAAGTTTGGGTTTTTTTATTTTTCGGGTATACCCCCCCGTATCGAATTTTTCACCAAAAATTGATTTTTTTCGAAATCAAACTAAGTATACCAGCGTCTTATTTGGATCACCTAGATTACGAAAACACCGGGTTATAACAGGATCCGAGCAGAACTAAGGGAATGAGAGCACTTTGAAAATCCTGAAAAAGTCGTTTTCGACGTCCGTTTTTGAGGCCCAAAATGGGCATCAAAAATGCCATATCTCGGCTATCGTAAGAGCTACGACCTTGCGGATGGTCTCGTTGAATTTAGAATGACGAAACTTAGACAAAACCGTTGGAATTTTCCCGATAGCTCCCATAGAAGCCGAGATATCGACCTTCAAAGTTTGGATTTTTTCATTTTTCTGGTATACCCCCCCGTATCAAATTTTTTCACCAAAAATTGTTTTTTGTCGAAATCAAACTAAGTATACCAGCGTCTTATTTGGATCACCTAGATTACGAAAACACCGGGTTATAACAGGATCCGAGCAGAACTAAGGGAATGAGAGCACTTTGAAAATCCTGAAAAAGTCGTTTTCGACGTCCGTTTTTGAGGCCAAAAATGGGCATCAAAAATGCCATATCTCGGCTATCGTAAGAGCTACGACCTTGCGGATGGTCTCGTTGGATTTAGAATGACGAAACTTAGACAAAACCGTTGGAATTTTCCCGATAGCTCCCATAGAAGCCGAGATATCGACCTTCAAAGTTTGGATTTTTTCATTTTTCTGGTATACCCCCCCGTATCAAATTTTTTCACCAAAAATTGTTTTTTGTCGAAATCAAACTAAGTATACCAGCGTCTTATTTGGATCACCTAGATTACGAAAACACCGGGTTATAACAGGATCCGAGCAGAACTAAGGGAATGAGAGCACTTTGAAAATCCTGAAAAAGTCGTTTTCGACGTCCGTTTTTGAGGCCAAAAATGGGCATCAAAAATGCCATATCTCGGCTATCGTAAGAGCTACGACCTTGCGAATTGTCTCGTTGGATTCAGAATGACGAAACTAAGACAAAACCGTTGGAATTTTCCCGATAGCTCCCATAGAAGCCGAGATATCGACCTTCAAAGTTTGGGTTTTTTCATTTTTCGGGTATACCCCCCCGTATCAAATTTTTTCACCAAAAATTGATTTTTTTCGAAATCAAACTGAGTATACCAGCGTCTTATTTGGATCACCTAGATTACGAAAACACCGGGTTATAACAGGATCCGAGCAGAACTAAGGGAATGAGAGCACTTTGAAAATCCTGAAAAAGTCGTTTTCGATGTCCGTTTTTGAGGCCAAAAATGGGCTTTCAAAATGCCATATCTCGGCTATCGTAAGAGCTACGACCTTGCGGATGGTCTCGTTGGATTCAGAATGACGAAACTTAGACAAAACCGTTGGAATTTTCCCGATAGCTCCCATAGAAGCCGAGATATCGACCTTCAAAGTTTGGGTTTTTTCATTTTTCGGGTATATCGAATTTTTCACCAAAAATTGATTTTTTTCGAAATCAAACTAAGTATACCAGCGTCTTATTTGGATCACCTAGATTACGAAAACACCGGGTTATAACAGGATCCGAGCAGAACTAAGGGAATGAGAGCACTTTGAAAACCCTGAAAAAGTCGTTTTCGATGTCCGTTTTTGAGGACAAAAATGGGCATCAAAAATGCCATATCTCGGCTATCGTAAGAGCTACGACCTTGCGGATGGTCTCGTTGGATTCAGAATGACGAAACTAAGACAAAACCGTTGGAATTTTCCCGATAGCTCCCATAGAAGCCGAGATATCGACCTTCAAAGTTTGGGTTTTTTCATTTTTCGGGTATACCCCCCCGTATCGAATTTTTCACCAAAAATTGATTTTTTTCGAAATCAAACTAAGTATACCAGCGTCTTATTTGGATCACCTAGATTACGAAAACACCGGGTTATAACAGGATCCGAGCAGAACTAAGGGAATGAGAGCACTTTGAAAATCCTGAAAAAGTCGTTTCCGACGTCCGTTTTTGAGGCCAAAAATGGGCATCAAAAATGCCATATCTCGGCTATCGTAAGAGCTACGACCTTGCGGATGGTCTCGTTGGATTCAGAATGACGAAACTAAGACAAAACCGTTGGAATTTTCCCGATAGCTCCCATAGAAGCCGAGATATCGACCTTCAAAGTTTGGGTTTTTTCATTTTTCGGGTATACCCCCCCGTATCAAATTTTTTCACCAATAATTGATTTTTTTTCGAAATCAAACTAAGTATACCAGCGTCTTATTTGGATCACCTAGATTACGAAAACACCGGGTTATAACAAGATCCGAGCAGAACTAAGGGAAGGAGAGCACTTTGAAAATCCTGAAAAAGTCGTTTTCGACGTCCGTTTTTGCGGCCAAAAATGGGCATCAAAAATGTCATATCTCGGCTATCGTAAGAGCTACGACCTTGCGGATGGTCTCGTTGGATTCAGAATGACGAAACTAAGACAAAACCGTTGGAATTTTCCCGATAGCTCCCATAGAAGCCGAGATATCGACCTTCAAAGTTTGGGTTTTTTCATTTTTCGGGTATACCCCCCCGTATCAAATTTTTTCACCAATAATTGATTTTTTTTCGAAATCAAACTAAGTATACCAGCGTCTTATTTGGATCACCTAGATTACGAAAACACCGGGTTATAACAAGATCCGAGCAGAACTAAGGGAATGAGAGCACTTTGAAAATCCTGAAAAAGTCGTTTTCGACGTCCGTTTTTGCGGCCAAAAATGGGCATCAAAAATGTCATATCTCGGCTATCGTAAGAGCTACGACCTTGCGGATGGTCTCGTTGGATTTAGAATGACGAAACTTAGACAAAACCGTTGGAATTTTCCCGATAGCTCCCATAGAAGCCGAGATATCGACCTTCAAAGTTTGGGTTTTTTCATTTTTCGGGTATACCCCCCCGTATCGAATTTTTCACCAAAAATTGATTTTTTTCGAAATCAAACTAAGTATACCAGCGTCTTATTTGGATCACCTAGATAACGAAAACACCGGGTTATAACAGGATTCGAGCAGAACTAAGGGAATGAGAGCACCTTGAAAATCCTGAAAAAGTCGTTTTCGACGTCCGTTTTTGAGGTCAAAAATGGGCATCAAAAATGCCATATCTCGGCTATCGTAAGAGCTACGACCTTGCGGATGGTCTCGTTGGATTTAGAATGACGAAACTTAGACAAAACCGTTGGAATTTTCCCGATAGCTCCCATAGAAGCCGAGATATCGACCTTCAAAGTTTGGATTTTTTCATTTTTCTGGTATACCCCCCCGTATCAAATTTTTTCACCAAAAATTGTTTTTTGTCGAAATCAAACTAAGTATACCAGCGTCTTATTTGGATCACCTAGATTACGAAAACACCGGGTTATAACAGGATCCGAGCAAAACTAAGGGAATGAGAGCACTTTGAAAATCCTGAAAAAGTCGTTTTCGACGTCCGTTTTTGAGGCCAAAAATGGGCATCAAAAATGCCATATCTCGGCTATCGTAAGAGCTACGACCTTGCGGATGGTCTCGTTGGATTTAGAATGACGAAACTTAGACAAAACCGTTGGAATTTTCCCGATAGCTCCCATAGAAGCCGAGATATCGACCTTCAAAGTTTGGATTTTTTCATTTTTCTGGTATACCCCCCCGTATCAAATTTTTTCACCAAAAATTGTTTTTTGTCGAAATCAAACTAAGTATACCAGCGTCTTATTTGGATCACCTAGATTACGAAAACACCGGGTTATAACAGGATCCGAGCAGAACTAAGGGAATGAGAGCACTTTGAAAATCCTGAAAAAGTCGTTTTCGACGTCCGTTTTTGAGGCCAAAAATGGGCATCAAAAATGCCATATCTCGGCTATCGTAAGAGCTACGACCTTGCGAATTGTCTCGTTGGATTCAGAATGACGAAACTAAGACAAAACCGTTGGAATTTTCCCGATAGCTCCCATAGAAGCCGAGATATCGACCTTCAAAGTTTGGGTTTTTTCATTTTTCGGGTATACCCCCCCGTATCAAATTTTTTCACCAAAAATTGATTTTTTTCGAAATCAAACTGAGTATACCAGCGTCTTATTTGGATCACCTAGATTACGAAAACACCGGGTTATAACAGGATCCGAGCAGAACTAAGGGAATGAGAGCACTTTGAAAATCCTGAAAAAGTCGTTTTCGATGTCCGTTTTTGAGGCCAAAAATGGGCATCAAAAATGCCATATCTCGGCTATCGTAAGAGCTACGACCTTGCGGATGGTCTCGTTGGATTCAGAATGACGAAACTTAGACAAAACCGTTGGAATTTTCCCGATAGCTCCCATAGAAGCCGAGATATCGACCTTCAAAGTTTGGGTTTTTTCATTTTTCGGGTATACCCCCCCGTATCGAATTTTTCACCAAAAATTGATTTTTTTCGAAATCAAACTAAGTATACCAGCGTCTTATTTGGATCACCTAGATTACGAAAACACCGGGTTATAACAGGATCCGAGCAGAACTAAGGGAATGAGAGCACTTTGAAAATCCTGAAAAAGTCGTTTCCGACGTCCGTTTTTGAGGCCAAAAATGGGCATCAAAAATGCCATATCTCGGCTATCGTAAGAGCTATGACCTTGCGGATGGTCTCGTTGGATTCAGAATGACGAAACTAAGACAAAACCGTTGGAATTTTCCCGATAGCTCCCATGGAAGCCGAGATATCGACCTTCAAAGTTTGGGTTTTTTTATTTTTCGGGTATACCCCCCCGTATCGAATTTTTCACCAAAAATTGATTTTTTTCGAAATCAAACTAAGTATACCAGCGTCTTATTTGGATCACCTAGATTACGAAAACACCGGTGTTAGAGCGCCAATTAATTTTACCTATTTAATTTTTTGAATTGAGTGTTCTTGGAATCAACAAAGTTGGCATGTTTACTCACTGCGTAGTTCGTATTAAAAAAGCCGCGTCGTTTGAAGCTTGCCGATCCGTATCTCATCTTCATCCGTGCGCCACCCCGCCCGCAGACCGCCAAAATAAAAGATGTATTATTAAAAAATAGTCAGTCTGTCTGTTGACTCGCCGATATTAAGTACGCGTAATAGCGCTCGGGCTATAATAAAAATTGCATGTGTATTGCAAATAAATGTTTTTTGTAAAATATCTAGTTTCATAAGTTTCTGTTCGCAGTTGGGATTGTTTAATACGAGTTTTAAGGGTTAATAAACTGTGTTAAACAATTCACCGGAAGTGTTTTATTTCACGGTGTTTGGTAACGGTTAAAGAAAATACAGTCCACTACTAGGCCTACAAGGAGGCCAAAGTACACTTGGGTACTAAGGAGTCCTATTTGGAGGATTCAAATTTATTCATGGTCCAATCGAGCTGGATTTGGTCAGTTTGGTTTGGAACTGGAGAACTGGAACCGTTGGAAACTGGAGTTTAACATAAGGTCAGATCTTTTATTATTACTTGGGTCTCTTGTGGAAAACCACTGGGGTTGATTGCTGCAAGTTTGATTCACCAGGATTTAAGGAATTGGAATTTGGGATTATTTACGGCATATCATAAAGGAATATAATTAAAAGACAATACATTAATTTAAAAATAAGGCACAGGGTCTTATATTAGGGATTTGTTAAAAATTACACATTTGGGTGTTAAGTAATTTAAAAATTAAGGCATTTTAGGTATTGTGTTAATTAAATAATATAATTAAAAACACACTGGGTGTTTTAGGCGGTTTTAGGTTTATAAGATATTTAGGTATTTATCTTATTTAGTAGATGCTAAAGTTATAAGTTTGGTTAAATTCACACTGGGTGTACTTACTTGTATAATTAAAATACTGGGTGTTAAAGATTTAAAAGCATATTTACTCTATTTAAAATAAGTTATACACAAGGTGTGTTATAACAAAATTGGGTGTTTAGGTTTATGGAAAAGGTTGTATGTTTATTAAGTTAGTAAGAAACTTATAATTTGTTTTTAAGGTATACATACACCTAACGGATTTTTTAATTAGTTTTAGACATCTTAGTTTGTCATTTGTAAGAAGAATTACAATTAATTGGTTAATTTAAAGGGTTTACAAGGTGTTGTTAGTAAAGGTTAAACCAGTGTTTATGAAGGTTTAAAAAAGGTGCTTAAGCAGTGATTAAAAATGTATTCAGTGAAAAGTGACTTAGAATAATACTAGGTTAGTGTTTGGGTAAAAGGTTGAAAAAATAAATTAATTATAAAATAAAAATAAATTAATTAAAAAAATAAATAAAAATGGAAGCCTTAAAAAAGAAAAGAGGTGTATTTAAAGGATCAATAACTAGGATAGAAAATTATGTTAACATAAATGTAAATTCGGACAATGTAGAAGTTAGTGAATTTTCTACTAGGGAAACTTTTTTACAAAATAGTTTTGAACAATATTGTGAGGTTCAATCTCAGATAGAGGAACTGGATGAGGATGAGGTTAGGGATAGGGAGTTGATGGAAACTAAATATTTGACGATTTGGTCAAAAATAAAGGCTAGTATTAAAAGGTTAGAGGATTTAAGGACGGCAAACTTGCAACAATCTTCCGCCCCTGTCCCTGAAGGAACCGTTTCAATCTCCGGTAACAATAATTTTAGGAATGCGAGGTTGCCACATTTAAACACACCAACTTTTTCGGGAAAGATTGAAGAGTGGCAATCATTTATTGATCTTTTTAATGCAATTATTGATACAGCTGATGTAGATGAGGTTCAAAAATTTTTATATTTAAAGGGTGCTTTATCTGGAGAAGCATTAAAATTAATAAATGACCTCACTTTAACAAATGACAATTATAAACATGCTTTAAATTTGCTTAAGAGTAGGTATGAAAATAAACTGGTAGTTATTAATGCTCACCTAAGGGGTATGTTGGATACACCTAACCTTGCAAAGGGTTCGGGTAAACAAATAAGAAACTTTTTAACTCATGTTCGACAACATATGAATTCTTTGACAGCTTTGGGTTTGCCTGTTAAGGAGTGGGATGTACTGCTTGTTTTTCTTTTTACTCAAAAATTAGACTATCAAACTCATAAGGCATATGAGTTAGAAAGAAATGCCTCTTTTTCAAATTCAGTGTTGCCAACATGTGAAGAATTTATTAATTTTCTGGAAAGGCGTTGTGTTGCCTTAGAAACTATTGAAGGGGAAAGTTCTCGGGAAATTTATAAAGGGAATAGTATTGGGCATTCAAAGGGGGATAAATACTCTAAGCAACCGACAAGACATACACTGTTATCTCAAGGGCAAAGTCATAGGGATGATGTTCAAAATAAGTGTATATTTTGTAATCGTGTTGGGCATACACTTATTAAATGTTTTAAATTTGCTGACTTGTCATTAAAGGAAAAAAGGTTGATAATTCAAAATAATAATTTATGTTACCTTTGCTTAGATAATTCACATTCAGTTTCACGCTGTACCAAACAACCTTGTCAAGTGTGTAAAAAAAGACACAATTTACTATTGCATGATTATTCTTGGGATGGTAATAGGGAAGGTTTTAATAGTAAACAAAATGGAGGTCAAGGTCAAGGTGAAGAAGTAAAAAGAGATGAATCTGATGGTAAAAATAAAATTAATTCTAATGCCTTATTAGGGGTTTCTGGGAATTTGAATAAAATTCAAGAATCGGAGTTGGAGTTGGGTTCAGATGAGGATTACTTTGGGAAAGAGTTTGTTGGAGTGAGTCATGGGGTTGATATGGGTATTCTAGAGGAGCCTGTAATACAACAGGCCTCTGTGGCTCATTCTAATGTACAAGTTATACTGGCCACAGCAATTGTAAATTTGATTTGTCCGGATGGCAATAAATTGGAGGCTAGGGCACTGTTGGACTCTGGGTCCCAGAGCTGTTTCATAACAAGGAAGTTGTTTAATAAATTAACAAATGTTAATTGTAAGTTAACTGAATTTAAAATAGGTGGTATAGGAAATAAGGTCACAGAAATTAATGAGGTTGTTAATTTAGTTCTCGAGTCTCAGGTTACTAACTATAAGGTAGATGTGTCATTTGCAGTTTTAAATCAGATTACCTGTAAGTTGCCTCATGTTTCTATAGAAACAAATATGGTGAAAATTCCACCAGGTATTTTATTGGCTGATCCTTATTACTTCAAGCCATCGGATATCGATATTTTAATTTCAGCAGAGTTTTACTTTGATTTAGTGCTGCCTGATTTAATTAGGTTAGGGTCAGGTCTGCCAGTTCTACAAAACTCTCAATTGGGATGGTTAATTTGTGGAAATGCGCCGGTAAAGTCAGTTCAGAAAAATAGTATTAAAAATAGCACAAACAATAATTTAAGTGTAAATTTGTTTAGTCATTCTAAGGGCCAGGACATTAATGAGTTAATTCCAAAATTTTGGCAAATGGAAGAGATATCAGGTCAACGGTTTTTATCCTCAGAAGATAAATTGTGTGAGGAAAAATTTATTAAATCCTGTAACAGATTGGATGATGGATCTTTTCAGGTGGATTTACCATTTAGAGAACAAAATGGATACTTAAAGTTAGGTAATTCGTATGATTTAGCATTGAAAAGGTTTCAAAATTTGGAAAAAAGGTTACATACGCACTTAAAGTTATTTTCTGAGTATAAGGAGTTCATAAATGAATATGTAACTTTAGGGCATGGAAAATACATAAAAGAGGACTCAGTAAATTCTGATTCATTCGGAGAACAAGAAAGGGTATTCTTGGCGCATCACTGTGTCGTAAGAGAGGATGCTGTGTCAACTAAACTCAGAGTTGTCTTTGATGCGTCAAGTAAGACGACAACAGGATATTCACTAAATGACGTTATGTTAAAAGGGTTTTCCGTTCAGCCAGAACTTTTTGATATTCTTTGTAGGTTCAGAACGTTTTTATATGTTTTAGTGACTGATATCCAAAAAATGTATCGTATGATTAAGGTAAACCCGGATCATAGAAAATTCCAGAATATTCTATGGAGGGAAAAGCCAGATGAACCAGTTAAAATCATAGAGTTGCAAACCGTGACATACGGTACCAACTCGGCTCCCTTTTTGGCAACTCGTTGCTTAAATAAATTGGCAACAGATGAGATGTGTAATTTTCCGGCGGCTTCAAGGGCAATTTTACAGCAATGTTACGTTGATGATGTTCTTTGCGGCGCAAATTCTAAAAAGGAAATTTTAGAACTACAGGAGCAATTGATTGGTTTGTTAAACTCTGGAGGTTTTAAATTGCACAAATGGTGTGCTAATGATTTGTCTTTGTTAAAGAATGTTGGTAGTGACAAGGATGGTGAATGCATTTCTTTGGATAATGAGTTTTCAAATAAGGTGTTAGGAGTGTTATGGTTTCCAACTCAGGATTATTTTAAAATATCTGTTCCAGATGAAATAGATAAAACTGAAATCAAGATAACAAAAAGATTGGTGTTATCAAAAATCGCACAGATGTACGATCCGTTGGGTTTGTTGGGGCCTGTGATTGTTGTTGCGAAGATTTTAATGCAAGAAATCTGGGCAAGTAAAGTTGATTGGGATGAGGAACTCCTATCAACAAGTTTAGATAAGTGGAAATCGTTTTCGGCAGATATTAAATGTTTAGTTGAATTACAAATTTCTCGTTGTCTGTTTAATAATTCGGATATTGCTGAAATTCAGATACATGGATTTGCGGATGCTTCCATGAAAGCATACGGGGCCTGTTTATATGTAAGGGCTATTTATAAAAACAAAAATGTTTCCTGTAATTTACTCTGCTCGAAATCACGAATAGCTCCCTTAAAAACAGTGTCATTGCCACGACTTGAACTTTGTGGAGCACTTCTAGTATCTCGCCTTACTTCTAAAATTTTGGGAATTTTAAATCTTAAAATATCTAAGGTTGTTTTATGGACGGATTCCAAAGTTGTACTAGCTTGGTTAAATGGGTCACCAAGTAGATGGACCACCTTTGTGGCCAATAGGGTTTCTGAAGTGCAGGAATTGACTTTGAATTGTCAGTGGAAACATATTTCGTCTCAGGACAACCCGGCAGACTGCCTGTCAAGGGGTTTAATGTCGGGGCAACTTTTAAAACACAAAATTTGGTGGAAGGGCCCTGAATTTCTTTATGATTCACAAATTGATTTTTTACCTGAGGAATGTTCAATTACTGAAGGTCTACCAGAGCAACGAAAAATAGCTTTAACTCAGGTAGAGTTAAATCAAAGGGTCATTGATTGGATAAGGTTCTCGAATTTTAATAGGTTGCAAAGGGCTGTTGCGTATTGTTTTCGATTTTTTGATAAAAGGGAATCTGGGCCACTGACAGTTGACGAACTTAAACGTTCATTAAATACAATTTTAAAACTTGTACAGGCTGAGACATTTTCAAAAGAAATTAAGTATTTAAATTGTCATGATGGTGACAATAATTCTGAAATATTTAAGACTAGTTCTTTAAAGTGTTTAAATCCATTTTTAGACACTAATGGTATAATGAGGGTTAATGGTCGATTATCCAAGGCGGATATTGACTACAATCAAAAATTTCCAATCGTATTGCCATCGAGGCATCACGTGGTAAAGTTAATTATTTGGGCAGAACATTTGAAATTATTTCACGCTGGACCACAGGCGGTATTGGCAAACTTAAGGTTAAGGTATTGGCCAATCCATGGTCTTAGCGAAGTAAAGTCTGTAATTGGGAAATGTGTCAAATGTTATAGGCTTAAAGCGCAAACTTCTGCACAGCTTATGGGTTCTCTTCCTTTGGATAGAATTTCAATTGGACGTCCATTTTTAAATACCGGAGTTGACTTTGGAGGGCCGATATATGTCAAACAGTCAAGACTTAGAAGTTCTACGACTACAAAGGCATATATTGCGTTATTTGTGTGTATGCAAACGAAGGCGATTCATATTGAATTAGTCAGTAATTTGAGCACTGAATGTTTTATATATACGTTGAAAAGATTTATAGCTAGACGTGGTTGTCCTTGTAAAATTTATAGCGATAATGCAACTAATTTTCAAGGGGCAAATAACTTGCTGAAAGAAGTGTATCTCTTTTTTAAAAATGAAACAAATCGGAATAATATTAATACTTTTTTAGCAAGTAAAGAAATTAAATGGAAATTTATTCCGCCATTAAGCCCACACTGGGGGGGATTGTGGGAAGCGGGGATAAAATCAACCAAGTTTCATCTAAGAAGGATTATAGGTAATTTGACATTGTCTTTCGAGGAAATGACTACGGTATTAACAGAAATTGAAGCAATTCTTAATTCAAGGCCACTTTGTGCATTGTCATCAGATTCAAGAGATTTGAATTGCTTAACACCGTCACATTTTTTAATAGGTGAACCTTTAACGTCCGTTCCTGAAAGAGATGTATCCAATGTACCCGAAAACAGGTTAAGTTTTTGGAAGTTATGTTCAAAAATTCGTCAAAATTTCTGGACTCGATGGTCAGTTGAATACTTGACTAGACTTCAGAATCGACCGAAATGGTATGTGTCAAGAAAAAATTTAGAAAGGGATATGGTTGTTCTCGTAAAAGATGAAAACTTACCTCCTTTGCAATGGGTATTGGCACGGGTGATTGAAGCGGTTCCAGGTTCCGATAGTAAGGTTCGAATGGTAAAAATAAGAACTAAAGAGGGAGAGTTTATACGTCCCATAACAAAGTTATGTCCTTTGCCATTTGATAAGGAATAATAAATATGGTTGAACCAGGGGCTTCAACGGGGGGGAGAATGTTAGAGCGCCAATTAATTTTACCTATTTAATTTTTTGAATTGAGTGTTCTTGGAATCAACAAAGTTGGCATGTTTACTCACTGCGTAGTTCGTATTAAAAAAGCCGCGTCGTTTGAAGCTTGCCGATCCGTATCTCATCTTCATCCGTGCGCCACCCCGCCCGCAGACCGCCAAAATAAAAGATGTATTATTAAAAAATAGTCAGTCTGTCTGTTGACTCGCCGATATTAAGTACGCGTAATAGCGCTCGGGCTATAATAAAAATTGCATGTGTATTGCAAATAAATGTTTTTTGTAAAATATCTAGTTTCATAATTTTCTGTTCGCAGTTGGGATTGTTTAATACGAGTTTTAAGGGTTAATAAACTGTGTTAAACAATTCACCGGAAGTGTTTTATTTCACGGTGTTTGGTAACGGTTAAAGAAAATACAGTCCACTACTAGGCCTACAAGGAGGCCAAAGTACACTTGGGTACTAAGGAGTCCTATTTGGAGGATTCAAATTTATTCAACCGGGTTATAACAGGATTCGAGCAGAACTAAGGGAATGAGAGCACCTTGAAAATCCTGAAAAAGTCGTTTTCGACGTCCGTTTTTGCGGCCAAAAATGGGCATCAAAAATGTCATATCTCGGCTATCGTAAGAGCTACGACCTTGCGGATGGTCTCGTTGGATTCAGAATGACGAAACTAAGACAAAATCGTTGGAATTTTCCCGATAGCTCCCATAGAAGCCGAGATATCGACCTTCAAAGTTTGGGTTTTTTCATTTTTCGGGTATACCCCCATGTATCGAATTTTTCACCAAAAATTGATTTTTTTCGAAATCAAACTAAGTATACCAGCGTCTTATTTGGATCACCTAGATTACGAAAACACCGGGTTATAACAGGATCCGAGCAGAACTAAGGGAATGAGAGCACTTTGAAAATCCTGAAAAAGTCGTTTTCGACGTCCGTTTTTGAGGCCCAAAATGGGCATCAAAAATGCCATATCTCGGCTATCGTAAGAGCTACGACCTTGCGGATGGTCTCGTTGGATTCAGAATGACGAAACTAAGACAAAACCGTTGGAATTTTCCCGATAGCTCCCATAGAAGCCGAGATATCGACCTTCAAAGTTTGGGTTTTTTCATTTTTCGGGTATACCCCCCCGTATCAAATTTTTTCACCAATAATTGATTTTTTTTCGAAATCAAACTAAGTATACCAGCGTCTTATTTGGATCACCTAGATTACGAAAACACCGGGTTATAACAAGATCCGAGCAGAACTAAGGGAATGAGAGCACTTTGAAAATCCTGAAAAAGTCGTTTTCGACGTCCGTTTTTGCGGCCAAAAATGGGCATCAAAAATGTCATATCTCGGCTATCGTAAGAGCTACGACCTTGCGGATGGTCTCGTTGGATTCAGAATGACGAAACTAAGACAAAACCGTTGGAATTTTCCCGATAGCTCCCATAGAAGCCGAGATATCGACCTTCAAAGTTTGGGTTTTTTCATTTTTCGGGTATACCCCCCCGTATCAAATTTTTTCACCAATAATTGATTTTTTTTCGAAATCAAACTAAGTATACCAGCGTCTTATTTGGATCACCTAGATTACGAAAACACCGGGTTATAACAAGATCCGAGCAGAACTAAGGGAATGAGAGCACTTTGAAAATCCTGAAAAAGTCGTTTTCGACGTCCGTTTTTGCGGCCAAAAATGGGCATCAAAAATGTCATATCTCGGCTATCGTAAGAGCTACGACCTTGCGGATGGTCTCGTTGGATTCAGAATGACGAAACTAAGACAAAACCGTTGGAATTTTCCCGATAGCTCCCATAGAAGCCGAGATATCGACCTTCAAAGTTTGGGTTTTTTCATTTTTCGGGTATACCCCCCCGTATCAAATTTTTTCACCAATAATTGATTTTTTTTCGAAATCAAACTAAGTATACCAGCGTCTTATTTGGATCACCTAGATTACGAAAACACCGGGTTATAACAGGATCCGAGCAGAACTAAGGGAATGAGAGCACTTTGAAAATCCTGAAAAAGTCGTTTTCGACGTCCGTTTTTGAGGCCAAAAATGGGCATCAAAAATGCCATATCTCGGCTATCGTAAGAGCTACGACCTTGCGGATGGTCTCGTTGGATTTAGAATGACGAAACTTAGACAAAACCGTTGGAATTTTCCCGATAGCTCCCATAGAAGCCGAGATATCGACCTTCAAAGTTTGGATTTTTTCATTTTTCTGGTATACCCCCCCGTATCAAATTTTTTCACCAAAAATTGTTTTTTGTCGAAATCAAACTAAGTATACCAGCGTCTTATTTGGATCACCTAGATTACGAAAACACCAGGTTATAACAGGATCCGAGCAGAACTAAGGGAATGAGAGCACTTTGAAAATCCTGAAAAAGTCGTTTTCGACGTCCGTTTTTGAGGCCAAAAATGGGCATCAAAAATGCCATATCTCGGCTATCGTAAAAGCTACGACCTTGCGGATGGTCTCGTTGGATTTAGAATGACGAAACTAAGACAAAACCGTTGGAATTTTCCCGATAGCTCCTATAGAAGCCGAGATATCGACCTTCAAAGTTTGGGTTTTTTTATTTTTCGGGTATACCCCCCCGTATCGAATTTTTCACCAAAAATTGATTTTTTTCGAAATCAAACTAAGTATACCAGCGTCTTATTCGGATCACCTAGATTACGAAAACACCGGGTTATAACAGGATCCGAGCAGAACTAAGGGAATGAGAGCACTTTGAAAATCCTGAAAAAGTCGTTTTCGACGTCCGTTTTTGAGGCCAAAAATGGGCATCAAAAATGCCATATCTCGGCTATCGTAAGAGCTACGACCTTGCGGATGGTCTCGTTGGATTCAGAATGACGAAACTAAGTCAAAACCGTTGGAATTTTCCCGATAGCTCCCATAGAAGCCGAGATATCGACCTTCAAAGTTTGGGTTTTTTCATTTTTCGGGTATACCCCCCCGTATCGAATTTTTCACCAAAAATTGATTTTTTTCGAAATCAAACTAAGTATACCAGCGTCTTATTTGGATCACCTAGATTACGAAAACACCGGGTTATAACAGGATCCGAGCAGAACTAAGGGAATGAGAGCACTTTGAAAATCCTGAAAAAGTCGTTTTCGACGTCCGTTTTTGAGGCAAAAAATGGGTATCAAAAATGTCATATCTCGGCTATCGTAAGAGCTACGACCTTGCGGATAGTCTCGTTGGATTTAGAATGACGAAACTTAGACAAAACCGTTGGAATTTTCCCGATAGCTCCCATAGAAGCCGAGATATCGACCTTCAAAGTTTGGATTTTTTCGTTTTTCTGGTATACCCCCCCGTATCAAATTTTTTCACCAAAAATTGTTTTTTGTCGAAATCAAACTAAGTATACCAGCGTCTTATTTGGATCACCTAGATTACGAAAACACCGGGTTATAACAGGATCCGAGCAGAACTAAGGGAATGAGAGCACTTTGAAAATCCTGAAAAAGTCGTTTTCGACGTCCGTTTTTGAGGCCAAAAATGGGCATCAAAAATGCCATATCTCGGCTATCGTAAGAGCTACGACCTTGCGGATGGTCTCGTTGGATTTAGAATGACGAAACTTAGACAAAACCGTTGGAATTTTCCCGATAGCTCCCATAGAAGCCGAGATATCGACCTTCAAAGTTTGGATTTTTTCATTTTTCTGGTATACCCCCCCGTATCAAATTTTTTCACCAAAAATTGTTTTTTGTCGAAATCAAACTAAGTATACCAGCGTCTTATTTGGATCACCTAGATTACGAAAACACCGGGTTATAACAGGATCCGAGCAGAACTAAGGGAATGAGAGCACTTTGAAAATCCTGAAAAAGTCGTTTTCGACGTCCGTTTTTGAGGCCAAAAATGGGCATCAAAAATGCCATATCTCGGCTATCGTAAGAGCTACGACCTTGCGGATGGTCTCGTTGGATTCAGAATGACGAAACTAAGACAAAACCGTTAGAATTTTCCCGATAGCTCCCATAGAAGCCGAGATATCGACCTTCAAAATTTGGGTTTTTTCATTTTTCGGGTATACCCCCCCGTATCGAATTTTTCACCAAAAATTGATTTTTTTCGAAATCAAACTAAGTATACCAGCGTCTTATTTGGATCACCTAGATTACGAAAACACCGGGTTATAACAGGATCCGAGCAGAACTAAGGGAATGAGAGCACTTTGAAAATCCTGAAAAAGTCGTTTTCGACGTCCGTTTTTGAGGCCAAAAATGGGCATCAAAAATGCCATATCTCGGCTATCGTAAGAGCTACGACCTTGCGGATGGTCTCGTTGGATTCAGAATGACGAAACTAAGACAAAACTGTTGGAATTTTCCCGATAGCTCCCATAGAAGCCGAGATATCAACCTTCAAAGTTTGGGTTTTTTCATTTTTCGGGTATACCCCCCCGTATCGAATTTTTTCACCAAAAATTGATTTTTTTCAAAATCAAACTAAGTATACCAGCGTCTTATTTGGATCACCTAGATTACGAAAACACCGGGTTATAACAGGATCCGAGCAGAACTAAGGGAATGAGAGCACTTTGAAAATCCTGAAAAAGTCGTTTTCGACGTCCGTTTTTGAGGCCAAAAATGGGCATCAAAAATGCCATATCTCAACTATCGTAAGAGCTACGACCTTGCGGATGGTCTCGTTGGATTCAGAATGACGAAACTAAGACAAAACCGTTGGAATTTTCCCGATAGCTCCCATAGAAGCCGAGATATCGACCTTCAAAGTTTGGGTTTTTTCATTTTTCGGGTATACCCCCCCGTATCGAATTTTACATCAAAAATTGATTTTTTTCGAAATCAAACTAAGTATACCAGCGTCTTATTTGGATCACCTAGATTACGAAAACACCGGGTTATAACAGGATCCGAGCAGAACTAAGGGAATGAGAGCACTTTGAAAATCCTGAAAAAGTCGTTTTCGACGTCCGTTTTTGAGGCCAAAAATGGGCATCAAAAATGCCATATCTCGGCTATCGTAAGAGCTACGACCTTGCGGATGGTCTCGTTGGATTTAGAATGACGAAACTTAGACAAAACCGTTGGAATTTTCCCGATAGCTCCCATAGAAGCCGAGATATCGACCTTCAAAGTTTGGATTTTTTCATTTTTCTGGTATACCCCCCCGTATCAAATTTTTTCACCAAAAATTGTTTTTTGTCGAAATCAAACTAAGTATACCAGCGTCTTATTTGGATCACCTAGATTACGAAAACACCGGGTTATAACAGGATCCGAGCAGAACTAAGGGAATGAGAGCACTTTGAAAATCCTGAAAAAGTCGTTTTCGACGTCCGTTTTTGAGGCCAAAAATGGGCATCAAAAATGCCATATCTCGGCTATCGTAAGAGCTACGACCTTGCGGATGGTCTCGTTGGATTCAGAATGACGAAACTAAGACAAAACCGTTAGAATTTTCCCGATAGCTCCCATAGAAGCCGAGATATCGACCTTCAAAGTTTGGGTTTTTTCATTTTTCGGGTATACCCCCCCCGTATCGAATTTTTCACCAAAAATTGATTTTTTTCGAAATCAAACTAAGTATACCAGCGTCTTATTTGGATCACCTAGATTACGAAAACACCGGGTTATAACAGGATCCGAGCAGAACTAAGGGACTCTCACGAGATGTGTTCCTGAAAAAGTCGTTTTCGACGTCCGTTTTTGCGGCCAAAAATGGGCATCAAAAATGTCATATCTCGGCTATCGTAAGAGCTACGACCTTGCGGATGGTCTCGTTGGATTCAGAATGACGAAACTAAGACAAAATCGTTGGAATTTTCCCGATAGCTCCCATAGAAGCCGAGATATCGACCTTCAAAGTTTGGGTTTTTTCATTTTTCGGGTATACCCCCCCGTATCGAATTTTTCACCAAAAATTGATTTTTTTCGAAATCAAACTAAGTATACCAGCGTCTTATTTGGATCACCTAGATTACGAAAACACCGGCTTATAACAGGATCCGAGCAGAACTAAGGGAATGAGAGCACTTTGAAAATCCTGAAAAAGTCGTTTTCGACGTCCGTTTTTGAGGCCAAAAATGGGCATCAAAAATGCCATATCTCGGCTATCGTAAGAGCTACGACCTTGCGGATGGTCTCGTTGGATTCAGAATGACGAAACTAAGACAAAACCGTTGGAATTTTCCCGATAGCTCCCATAGAAGCCGAGATATCGACCTTCAAAGTTTGGGTTTTTTCATTTTTCGGGTATACCCCCCCGTATCGAATTTTTCACCAAAAATTGATTTTTTTCGAAATCAAACTAAGTATACCAGCGTCTTATTTGGATCACCTAGATTACGAAAACACCGGGTTATAACAGGATCCGAGCAGAACTAAGGGAATGAGAGCACTTTGAAAATCCTGAAAAAGTCGTTTTCGACGTCCGTTTTTGAGGCCAAAAATGGGCATCAGAAATGCCATATCTCGGCTATCGTAAGAGCTACGACCTTGCGGATGGTCTCGTTGGATTCAGAATGACGAAACTAAGACAAAACCGTTGGAATTTTCCCGATAGCTCCCATAGAAGCCGAGATATCGACCTTCAAAGTTTGGGTTTTTTCATTTTTCGGGTATACCCCCACGTATCAAATTTTTTCACCAAAAATTGATTTTTTTCGAAATCAAACTAAGTATACCAGCGTCTTATTTGGATCACCTAGATTACGAAAACACCGGGTTATAACAGGATTCGAGCAGAACTAAGGGAATGAGAGCACTTTGAAAATCCTGAAAAAGTCGTTTTCGACGTCCGTTTTTGCGGCCAAAAATGGGCATCAAAAATGTCATATCTCGGCTATCGTAAGAGCTACGACCTTGCGGATGGTCTCGTTGGATTCAGAATGACGAAACTAAGACAAAATCGTTGGAATTTTCCCGATAGCTCCCATAGAAGCCGAGATATCGACCTTCAAAGTTTGGGTTTTTTCATTTTTCGGGTATACCCCCCCGTATCGAATTTTTCACCAAAAATTGATTTTTTTCGAAATCAAACTAAGTATACCAGCGTCTTATTTGGATCACCTAGATTACGAAAACACCGGGTTATAACAGGATCCGAGCAGAACTAAGGGAATGAGAGCACTTTGAAAATCCTGAAAAAGTCGTTTTCGACGTCCGTTTTTGCGGCCAAAAATGGGCATCAAAAATGTCATATCTCGGCTATCGTAAGAGCTACGACCTTGCGGATGGTCTCGTTGGATTCAGAATGACGAAACTAAGACAAAACCGTTGGAATTTTCCCGATAGCTCCCATAGAAGCCGAGATATCGACCTTCAAAGTTTGGGTTTTTTCATTTTTCGGGTATACCCCCCCGTATCGAATTTTTCACCAAAAATTGATTTTTTTCGAAATCAAACTAAGTATACCAGCGTCTTATTTGGATCACCTAGATTACGAAAACACCGGGTTATAACAGGATTCGAGCAGAACTAAGGGAATGAGAGCACCTTGAAAATCCTGAAAAAGTCGTTTTCGACGTCCGTTTTTGCGGCCAAAAATGGGCATCAAAAATGTCATATCTCGGCTATCGTAAGAGCTACGACCTTGCGGATGGTCTCGTTGGATTCAGAATGACGAAACTAAGACAAAATCGTTGGAATTTTCCCGATAGCTCCCATAGAAGCCGAGATATCGACCTTCAAAGTTTGGGTTTTTTCATTTTTCGGGTATACCCCCCCGTATCGAATTTTTCACCAAAAATTGATTTTTTTCGAAATCAAACTAAGTATACCAGCGTCTTATTTGGATCACCTAGATTACGAAAACACCGGGTTATAACAGGATCCGAGCAGAACTAAGGGAATGAGAGCACTTTGAAAATCCTGAAAAAGTCGTTTTCGACGTCCGTTTTTGAGGCCCAAAATGGGCATCAAAAATGCCATATCTCGGCTATCGAAAGAGCTACGACCTTGCGGATGGTCTCGTTGGATTCAGAATGACGAAACTAAGACAAAACCGTTGGAATTTTCCCGATAGCTCCCATAGAAGCCGAGATATCGACCTTCAAAGTTTGGGTTTTTTCATTTTTCGGGTATACCCCCCCGTATCAAATTTTTTCACCAATAATTGATTTTTTTTCGAAATCAAACTAAGTATACCAGCGTCTTATTTGGATCACCTAGATTACGAAAACACCGGGTTATAACAAGATCCGAGCAGAACTAAGGGAATGAGAGCACTTTGAAAATCCTGAAAAAGTCGTTTTCGACGTCCGTTTTTGCGGCCAAAAATGGGCATCAAAAATGTCATATCTCGGCTATCGTAAGAGCTACGACCTTGCGGATGGTCTCGTTGGATTCAGAATGGCGAAACTAAGACAAAATCGTTGGAATTTTCCCGATAGCTCCCATAGAAGCCGAGATATCGACCTTCAAAGTTTGGGTTTTTTCATTTTTCGGGTATACCCCCCCGTATCGAATTTTTCACCAAAAATTGATTTTTTTCGAAATCAAACTAAGTATACCAGCGTCTTATTTGGATCACCTAGATTACGAAAACACCGGGTTATAACAGGATCCGAGCAGAACTAAGGGAATGAGAGCACTTTGAAAATCCTGAAAAAGTCGTTTTCGACGTCCGTTTTTGAGGCCAAAAATGGGCATCAAAAATGCCATATCTCGGCTATCGTAAGAGCTACGATCTTGCGGATGGTCTCGTTGGATTCAAAATGACGAAACTAAGACAAAACCGTTGGAATTTTCCCGATAGCTCCCATAGAAGCCGAGATATCGACCTTCAAAGTTTGGGTTTTTTCATTTTTCGGGTATACCCCCCCGTATCGAATTTTTCACCAAAAATTGATTTTTTTCGAAATCAAACTAAGTATACCAGCGTCTTATTTGGATCACCTAGATTACGGAAAAACCGGGTTATAACAGGATCCGAGCAGAACTAAGGGAATGAGAGCACTTTGAAAATCCTGAAAAAGTCGTTTTCGACGTCCGTTTTTGAGGCCAAAAATGGGCATCAAAATTGCCATATCTCGGCTATCGTAAGAGCTACGACCTTGCGGATGGTCTCGTTGGATTCAGAATGACGAAACTAAGACAAAATCGTTGGAATTTTCCCGATAGCTCCCATAGAAGCCGAGATATCGACCTTCAAAGTTTGGGTTTTTTCATTTTTCGGGTATACCCCCCCGTATCAAATTTTTTCACCAATAATTGATTTTTTTTCGAAATCAAACTAAGTATACCAGCGTCTTATTTGGATCACCTAGATTACGAAAACACCGGGTTATAACAAGATCCGAGCAGAACTAAGGGAATGAGAGCACTTTGAAAATCCTGAAAAAGTCGTTTTCGACGTCCGTTTTTGCGGCCAAAAATGGGCATCAAAAATGTCATATCTCGGCTATCGTAAGAGCTACGACTTTGCGGATGGTCTCGTTGGATTCAGAATGACGAAACTAAGACAAAATCGTTGGAATTTTCCCGATAGCTCCCATAGAAGCCGAGATATCGACCTTCAAAGTTTGGGTTTTTTCATTTTTCGGGTATACCCCCCCGTATCGAATTTTTCACCAAAAATTGATTTTTTTCGAAATCAAACTAAGTATACCAGCGTCTTATTTGGATCACCTAGATTACGAAAACACCGGGTTATAACAGGATTCGAGCAGAACTAAGGGAATGAGAGCACCTTGAAAATCCTGAAAAAGTCGTTTTCGACGTCCGTTTTTGAGGCCAAAAATGGGCATCAAAAATGCCATATCTCGGCTATCGTCAGAGCTACGATCTTGCGGATGGTCTCGTTGGATTCAGAATGACGAAACTAAGACAAAACCGTTGGAATTTTCCCGATAGCTCCCATAGAAGCCGAGATATCGACCTTCAAAGTTTGGGTTTTTTCATTTTTCGGGTATACCCCCCCGTATCGAATTTTTCACCAAAAATTGATTTTTTTCGAAATCAAACTAAGTATACCAGCGTCTTATTTGGATCACCTAGATTACGAAAACACCGGGTTATAACAGGATCCGAGCAGAACTAAGGGAATGAGAGCACTTTGAAAATCCTGAAAAAGTCGTTTTCGACGTCCGTTTTTGAGGCCAAAAATGGGCATCAAAATTGCCATATCTCGGCTATCGTAAGAGCTACGACCTTGCGGATGGTCTCGTTGGATTCAGAATGACGAAACTAAGACAAAATCGTTGGAATTTTCCCGATAGCTCCCATAGAAGCCGAGATATCGACCTTCAAAGTTTGGGTTTTTTCATTTTTCGGGTATACCCCCCCGTATCAAATTTTTTCACCAATAATTGATTTTTTTTCGAAATCAAACTAAGTATACCAGCGTCTTATTTGGATCACCTAGATTACGAAAACACCGGGTTATAACAAGATCCGAGCAGAACTAAGGGAATGAGAGCACTTTGAAAATCCTGAAAAAGTCGTTTTCGACGTCCGTTTTTGGGGCCAAAAATGGGCATCAAAAATGTCATATCTCGGCTATCGTAAGAGCTACGACTTTGCGGATGGTCTCGTTGGATTCAGAATGACGAAACTAAGACAAAATCGTTGGAATTTTCCCGATAGCTCCCATAGAAGCCGAGATATCGACCTTCAAAGTTTGGGTTTTTTCATTTTTCGGGTATACCCCCCCGTATCGAATTTTTCACCAAAAATTGATTTTTTTCGAAATCAAACTAAGTATACCAGCGTCTTATTTGGATCACCTAGATTACGAAAACACCGGGTTATAACAGGATCCGAGCAGAACTAAGGGAATGAGAGCACTTTGAAAATCCTGAAAAAGTCGATTTCGACGTCTGTTTTTGAGGCCCAAAATGGGCATCAAAAATGCCATATCTCGGCTATCGTAAGAGCTACGACCTTGCGGATGGTCTCGTTGGATTCAGAATGACGAAACTAAGACAAAACCGTTGGAATTTTCCCGATAGCTCCCATAGAAGCCGAGATATCGACCTTCAAAGTTTGGGTTTTTTCATTTTTCGGGTATACCCCCCCGTATCAAATTATTTCACCAATAATTGATTTTTTTTCGAAATCAAACTAAGTATACCAGCGTCTTATTTGGATCACCTAGATTACGAAAACACCGGGTTATAACAAGATCCGAGCAGAACTAAGGGAATGAGAGCACTTTGAAAATCCTGAAAAAGTCGTTTTCGACGTCCGTTTTTGCGGCCAAAAATGGGCATCAAAAATGTCATATCTCGGCTATCGTAAGAGCTACGACCTTGCGGATGGTCTCGTTGGATTCAGAATGACGAAACTAAGACAAAACCGTTGGAATTTTCCCGATAGCTCCCATAGAAGCCGAGATATCGACCTTCAAAGTTTGGGTTTTTTCATTTTTCGGGTATACCCCCCCGTATCAAATTTTTTCACCAATAATTGATTTTTTTTCGAAATCAAACTAAGTATACCAGCGTCTTATTTGGATCACCTAGATTACGAAAACACCGGGTTATAACAGGATCCGAGCAGAACTAAGGGAATGAGAGCACTTTGAAAATCCTGAAAAAGTCGTTTTCGACGTCCGTTTTTGAGGCCAAAAATGGGCATCAAAAATGCCATATCTCGGCTATCGTAAGAGCTACGACCTTGCGGATGGTCTCGTTGGATTCAGAATGACGAAACTAAGACAAAACCGTTGGAATTTTCCCGATAGCTCCCATAGAAGCCGAGATATCGACCTTCAAAGTTTGGGTTTTTTCATTTTTCGGGTATACCCCCCCGTATCAAATTTTTTCACCAAAAATTGATTTTTTTCAAAATCAAACTAAGTATACCAGCGTCTTATTTGGATCACCTAGATTACGAAAACACCGGGTTATAACAGGATCCGAGCAGAACTAAGGGAATGAGAGCACTTTGAAAATCCTGAAAAAGTCGTTTTCGACGTCCGTTTTTGAGGCCTAAAATGGGCATCAAAAATGCCATATCTCGACTATCGTAAGAGCTACGACCTTGAGGATGGTCTCGTTGGATTCAGAATGACGAAACCAAGACAAAACCGTTGAAATTTTCCTGATAGCTCCCATAGAAGCCGAGATATCGACCTTCAAAATTTGGGTTTTTTCATTTTTCGGGTATACCCCCCCGTATCGAATTTTTCACCAAAAATTGATTTTTTTCGAAATCAAACTAAGTATACCAGCGTCTTATTTGGATCACCTAGATTACGAAAACACCGGGTTTTAACAGGATCCGAGCAGAACTAAGGGAATGAGAGCACTTTGAAAATCCTGAAAAAGTCGTTTTCGACGTCCGTTTTTGAGGCAAAAAATGGGTATCAAAAATGCCATATCTCGGCTATCGTAAGAGCTACGACCTTGCGGATGGTCTCGTTGGATTTAGAATGACGAAACTAAGACAAAACCGTTGGAATTTTCCCGATAGCTCCCATAGAAGCCGAGATATCGACCTTCAAAGTTTGGATTTTTTCATTTTTCTGGTATACCCCCCCGTATCAAATTTTTTCACCAAAAATTGTTTTTTTTCGAAATCAAACTAAGTATACCAGCGTCTTATTTGGATCACCTAGATTACGAAAACACCGGGTTATAACAGGATCCGAGCAGAACTAAGGGAATGAGAGCACTTTGAAAATCCTGAAAAAGTCGTTTTCGACGTCCGTTTTTGAGGCAAAAAATGGGTATCAAAAATGCCATATCTCGGCTATCGTAAGAGCTACGACCTTGCGGATGGTCTCGTTGGATTTAGAATGACGAAACTTAGACAAAACCGTTGGAATTTTCCCGATAGCTCCCATAGAAGCCGAGATATCGACCTTCAAAATTTGGGTTTTTTCATTTTTCGGGTATACCCCCCCGTATCGAATTTTTCACCAAAAATTGATTTTTGTCGAAATCAAACTAAGTATACCAGCGTCCTATTTGGATCACCTAGATTACGAAAACACCGGGTTATAACAGGATCCGAGCAGAACTAAGGGAATGAGAGCACTTTGAAAATCCTGAAAAAGTCGTTTTCGACGTCCGTTTTTGAGGCAAAAAATGGGTATCAAAAATGCCATATCTCGGCTATCGTAAGAGCTACGACCTTGCGGATGGTCTCGTTGGATTTAGAATGACAAAACTAAGACAAAACCGTTGGAATTTTCCCAATAGCTCCCATAGAAGCCGAGATATCGACCTTCAAAGTTTAAGTTTTTTAATTTTTCGGGTATACCCCCCCGTATCGAATTTTTCACCAAAAATTGATTTTTTTCGAAATCAAACTAAGTATACCAGCGTCTTATTTGGATCACCTAGATTACGAAAACACCGGGTTATAAGAGGATCCGAGCAGAACTACGGGAATGAGAGCACTTTAAAAATCCTGAAAAAGTCGTTTTCGACGTCCGTTTTTGAGGCCAAAAATGGGCATCAAAAATGCCATATCTCGGCTATCGTAAGAGCTACGACCTTGCGGATGGTCTCGTTGGATTTAGAATGACGAAACTTAGACAAAACCGTTGGAATTTTCCCGATAGCTCCCATAGAAGCCGAGATATCGACCTTCAAAGTTTGGGTTTTTCCATTTTTCGGGTATACCCCCCCGTATCAAATTTTTTCACCAAAAATTGATTTTTTTCGAAATCAAACTAAGTATACCAGCGTCTTATTTGGATCACCTAGATTACGAAAACACCGGGTTATAACAGGATCCGAGCAGACTAAGGGAATGAGAGCACTTTGAAAATCCTGAAAAAGTCGTTTTCGACGTCCGTTTTTGAGGCAAAAAATGGGTATCAAAAATGCCATATCTCGGCTATCGTAAGAGCTACGACCTTGCGGATGGTCTCGTTGGATTTAGAATGACGAAACTAAGACAAAACCGTTGGAATTTTCCCGATAGCTCCCATAGAAGCCGAGATATCGACCTTCAAAGTTTGGATTTTTTCATTTTTCTGGTATACCCCCCCGTATCAAATTTTTTCACCAAAAATTGTTTTTTTTCGAAATCAAACTAAGTATACCAGCGTCTTATTTGGATCACCTAGATTACGAAAACACCGGGTTATAACAAGATCCGAGCAGAACTAAGGGAATGAGAGCACTTTGAAAATCCTGAAAAAGTCGTTTTCGACGTCCGTTTTTGAGGCCATAAAAATGGGCATCAAAAATGCCATATCTCGGCTATCGTAAGAGCTACGACCTTGCGGATGGTCTCGTTGGATTCAGAATGACGAAACTAAGACAAAACCGTTGGAATTTTCCCGATAGCTCCCATAGAAGCCGAGATATCGACCTTCAAAGTTTGGGTTTTTTCATTTTTCGGGTATACCCCCCCGTATCGAATTTTTCACCAAAAATTGATTTTTTTCGAAATCAAACTAAGTATACCAGCGTCTTATTTGGATCACCTAGATTACGAAAACACCGGGTTATAACAGGATCCGAGCAGAACTAAGGGAATGAGAGCACTTTGAAAATCCTGAAAAAGTCGTTTTCGACGTCCGTTTTTGAGGCCAAAAATGGGCATCAAAAATGCCATATCTCGGCTATCGTAAGAGCTACGACCTTGCGGATGGTCTCGTTGGATTCAGAATGACGAAACTAAGACAAAACCGTTGGAATTTTCCCGATAGCTCCCATAGAAGCCGAGATATCGACCTTCAAAGTTTGGGTTTTTTCATTTTTCGGGTATACCCCCCCGTATCAAATTTTTTCACCAAAAATTGATTTTTTTCGAAATCAAACTAAGTATACCAGCGTCTTATTTGGATCACCTAGATTACGAAAACACCGGGTTATAACAGGATCCGAGCAGAACTAAGGGAATGAGAGCACTTTGAAAATCCTGAAAAAGTCGTTTTCGACGTCCGTTTTTGAGGCAAAAATTGGGTATCAAAAATGCCATATCTCGGCTATCGTAAGAGCTACGACCTTGCGGATGGTCTCGTTGGATTTAGAATGACGAAACTAAGACAAAACCGTTGGAATTTTCCCGATAGCTCCCATAGAAGCCGAGATATCGACCTTCAAAGTTTGGATTTTTTCATTTTTCTGGTATACCCCCCCGTATCAAATTTTTTCACCAAAAATTGTTTTTTTTCGAAATCAAACTAAGTATACCAGCGTCTTATTTGGATCACCTAGATTACGAAAACACCGGGTTATAACAGGATCCGAGCAGAACTAAGGGAATGAGAGCACTTTGAAAATCCTGAAAAAGTCGTTTTCGACGTCCGTTTTTGAGGCCAAAAATGGGCATCAAAAATGCCATATCTCGGCTATCGTAAGAGCTACGACCTTGCGGATGGTCTCGTTGGATTCAGAATGACGAAACTAAGACAAAACCGTTGGAATTTTCCCGATAGCTCCCATAGAAGCCGAGATATCGACCTTCAAAGTTTGGGTTTTTTCATTTTTCGGGTATACCCCCCCGTATCAAATTTTTTCACCAAAAATTGATTTTTTTCAAAATCAAACTAAGTATACCAGCGTCTTATTTGGATCACCTAGATTACGAAAACACCGGGTTATAACAGGATCCGAGCAAAACTAAGGGAATGAGAGCACTTTGAAAATCCTGAAAAAGTCGTTTTCGACGTCCGTTTTTGAGGCCTAAAATGGGCATCAAAAATGCCATATCTCGACTATCGTAAGAGCTACGACCTTGAGGATGGTCTCGTTGGATTCAGAATGACGAAACCAAGACAAAACCGTTGGAATTTTCCCGATAGCTCCCATAGAAGCCGAGATATCGACCTTCAAAGTTTGGATTTTTTCATTTTTCTGGTATACCCCCCCGTATCAAATTTTTTCACCAAAAATTGTTTTTTTTCGAAATCAAACTAAGTATACCAGCGTCTTATTTGGATCACCTAGATTACGAAAACACCGGGTTATAACAGGATTCGAGCAGAACTAAGGGAATGAGAGCACTTTGAAAATCCTGAAAAGGTCGTTTTCGACATCCGTTTTTGAGGCAAAAAATGGGTATCAAAAATGCCATATCTCGGCTATCGTAAGAGCTACGACCTTGCGGATGGTCTCGTTGGATTTAGAATGACGAAACTTAGACAAAACCGTTGGAATTTTCCCGATAGCTTCCATAGAAGCCGAGATATCGACCTTCAAAATTTGGGTTTTTTCATTTTTCGGGTATACCCCCCCGTATCGAATTTTTCACCAAAAATTGATTTTTGTCGAAATCAAACTAAGTATACCAGCGTCCTATTTGGATCACCTAGATTACGAAAACACCGGGTTATAACAGGATCCGAGCAGAACTAAGGGAATGAGAGCACTTTGAAAATCCTGAAAAAGTCGTTTTCGACGTCCGTTTTTGAGGCCAAAAATGGGCATCAAAAATGCCATATCTCGGCTATCGTAAGAGCTACGACCTTGCGGATGGTCTCGTTGGATTCAGAATGACGAAACTAAGACAAAACCGTTGGAATTTTCCCGATAGCTCCCATAGAAGCCGAGATATCGACCTTCAAAGTTTGGATTTTTTCATTTTTCGGGTATACCCCCCACGTATCGAATTTTTCACCAAAAATTGATTTTTTTCGAAATCAAACTAAGTATACCAGCGTCTTATTTGGATCACCTAGATTACGAAAACACCGGGTTTTAACAGGATCCGAGCAGAACTAAGGGAATGAGAGCACTTTGAAAATCCTGAAAAAGTCGTTTTCGACATCCGTTTTTGAGGCAAAAAATGGGTATCAAAAATGCCATATCTCGGCTATCGTAAGAGCTACGACCTTGCGGATGGTCTCGTTGGATTTAGAATGACGAAACTATGACAAAACCGTTGGAATTTTCCCGATAGCTCCTATAGAAGCCGAGATATCGACCTTCAAAGTTTGGATTTTTTCATTTTTCTGGTATACCCCCCCCGTATCAAATTTTTTTCACCAAAAATTGTTTTTTTTTCGAAATCAAACTAAGTATACCAGCGTCTTATTTGGATCACCTAGATTACGAAAACACCGGGTTATAACAGGATCCGAGCAGAACTAAGGGAATGAGAGCACTTTGAAAATCCTGAAAAAGTCGTTTTCGACATCCGTTTTTGAGGCAAAAAATGGGTATCAAAAATGCCATATTTCGGCTATCGTAAGAGCTACGACCTTGCGGATGGTCTCGTTGGATTTAGAATGACGAAATTTAGACAAAACCGTTGGAATTTTCCCGATAGCTCCCATAGAAGCCGAGATATCGACCTTCAAAGTTTGGATTTTTTCATTTTTCTGGTACACCCCCCCGTATCAAATTTTTTCACCAAAAATTGATTTTTTTCGAAATCAAACTAAGTATACCAGCGTCTTATTTGGATCACCTAGATTACGAAAACACCGGGTTATAACAGGATCCGAGCAGAACTAAGGGAATGAGAGCACTTTGAAAATCCTGAAAAAGTCGTTTTCGACGTCCGTTTTTGAGGCCAAAAATGGGCATCAAAAATGCCATATCTCGGCTATCGTAAGAGCTACGACCTTGCGGATGGTCTCGTTGGATTCAGAATGACGAAACTAAGACAAAACCGTTGGAATTTTCCCGATAGCTCCCATAGAAGCCGAGATATCGACCTTCAAAGTTTGGGTTTTTTCATTTTTCGGGTATACCCCCCCGTATCAAATTTTTTCACCAAAAATTGATTTTTTTCGAAATCAAACTAAGTATACCAGCGTCTTATTTGGATCACCTAGATTACGAAAACACCGGGTTATAACAGGATCCGAGCAGAACTAAGGGAATGAGAGCACTTTGAAAATCCTGAAAAAGTCGTTTTCGACGTCCGTTTTTGAGGCAAAAAATGGGTATCAAAAATGCCATATCTCGGCTATCGTAAGAGCTACGACCTTGCGGATGGTCTCGTTGGATTTAGAATGACGAAACTAAGACAAAACCGTTGGAATTTTCCCGATAGCTCCCATAGAAGCCGAGATATCGACCTTCAAAGTTTGGATTTTTTCATTTTTCTGGTATACCCCCCCGTATCAAATTTTTTCACCAAAAATTGTTTTTTTTCGAAATCAAACTAAGTATACCAGCGTCTTATTTGGATCACCTAGATTACGAAAACACCGGGTTATAACAGGATCCGAGCAGAACTAAGGGAATGAGAGCACTTTGAAAATCCTGAAAAAGTCGTTTTCGACGTCCGTTTTTGAGGCCATAAAAATGGGCATCAAAAATGCCATATCTCGGCTATCGTAAGAGCTACGACCTTGCGGATGGTCTCGTTGGATTCAGAATGACGAAACTAAGACAAAACCGTTGGAATTTTCCCGATAGCTCCCATAGAAGCCGAGATATCGACCTTCAAAGTTTGGGTTTTTTCATTTTTCGGGTATACCCCCCCGTATCGAATTTTTCACCAAAAATTGATTTTTTTCGAAATCAAACTAAGTATACCAGCGTCTTATTTGGATCACCTAGATTACGAAAACACCGGGTTATAACAGGATCCGAGCAGAACTAAGGGAATGAGAGCACATTGAAAATCCTGAAAAAGTCGTTTTCGACGTCCGTTTTTGAGGCCAAAAATGGGCATCAAAAATGCCATATCTCGGCTATCGTAAGAGCTACGACCTTGCGGATGGTCTCGTTGGATTCAGAATGACGAAACTAAGACAAAACCGTTGGAATTTTCCCGATAGCTCCCATAGAAGCCGAGATATCGACCTTCAAAGTTTGGGTTTTTTCATTTTTCGGGTATACCCCCCCGTATCAAATTTTTTCACCAAAAATTGATTTTTTTCGAAATCAAACTAAGTATACCAGCGTCTTATTTGGATCACCTAGATTACGAAAACACCGGGTTTTAACAGGATCCGAGCAGAACTAAGGGAATGAGAGCACTTTGAAAATCCTGAAAAAGTCGTTTTCGACGTCCGTTTTTGAGGCAAAAAATGGGTATCAAAAATGCCATATCTCGGCTATCGTAAGAGCTACGACCTTGCGGATGGTCTCGTTGGATTTAGAATGACGAAACTAAGACAAAACCGTTGGAATTTTCCCGATAGCTCCCATAGAAGCCGAGATATCGACCTTCAAAATTTGGATTTTTTCATTTTTCTGGTATACCCCCCCGTATCAAATTTTTTCACCAAAAATTGATTTTTTTCGAAATCAAACTAAGTATACCAGCGTCTTATTTGGATCACCTAGATTACGAAAACACCGGGTTATAACAGGATTCGAGCAGAACTAAGGGAATGAGAGCACTTTGAAAATCCTGAAAAGGTCGTTTTCGACATCCGTTTTTGAGGCAAAAAATGGGTATCAAAAATGCCATATCTCGGCTATCGTAAGAGCTACGACCTTGCGGATGGTCTCGTTGGATTTAGAATGACGAAACTTAGACAAAACCGTTGGAATTTTCCCGATAGCTTCCATAGAAGCCGAGATATCGACCTTCAAAATTTGGGTTTTTTCATTTTTCGGGTATACCCCCCCGTATCGAATTTTTCACCAAAAATTGATTTTTGTCGAAATCAAACTAAGTATACCAGCGTCCTATTTGGATCACCTAGATTACGAAAACACCGGGTTATAACAGGATCCGAGCAGAACTAAGGGAATGAGAGCACTTTGAAAATCCTGAAAAAATCGTTTTCGACGTCCGTTTTTGAGGACAAAAATGGGCATCAAAAATGCCATATCTCGGCTATCATAAGAGCTACGACCTTGAGGATGGTCTCGTTGGATTCAGAATGACGAAACTAAGACAAAACCGTTGAAATTTTCCTGATAGCTCCCATAGAAGCCGAGATATCGACCTTCAAAGTTTGGGTTTTTTTCATTTTTCGGGTATACCCCCCCGTATCGAATTTTTCACCAAAAATTGATTTTTGTCGAAATCAAACTAAGTATACCAGCGTCCTATTTGGATCACCTAGATTACGAAAACACCGGGTTATAACAGGATCCGAGCAGAACTAAGGGAATGAGAGCACTTTGAAAATCCTGAAAAAGTCGTTTTCGACGTCCGTTTTTGAGGCCAAAAATGGGCATCAAAAATGCCATATCTCGGCTATCGTAAGAGCTACGACCTTGCGGATGGTCTCGTTGGATTCAGAATGACGAAACTAAGACAAAACCGTTGGAATTTTCCCGATAGCTCCCATAGAAGCCGAGATATCGACCTTCAAAGTTTGGATTTTTTCATTTTTCTGGTATACCCCCCCGTATCAAATTTTTTCACCAAAAATTGTTTTTTTTCGAAATCAAACTAAGTATACCAGCGTCTTATTTGGATCACCTAGATTACGAAAACACCGGGTTATAACAGGATTCGAGCAGAACTAAGGGAATGAGAGCACTTTGAAAATCCTGAAAAGGTCGTTTTCGACATCCTTTTTTGAGGCAAAAAATGGGTATCAAAAATGCCATATCTCGGCTATCGTAAGAGCTACGAGCTTGCGGATGGTCTCGTTGGATTCAGAATGACGAAACTAAGACAAACCCGTTGGAGTTTTTTCGATAGCTCCCATAGAAGCTGAGATATCGACCTTCAAAGTTTGGGTTTTTTCATTTTTCGGGTATACCCCCCCGTATCGAATTTTTCACCAAAAATTGATTTTTTTCGAAATCAAACTAAGTATACCAGCGTCTTATTTGGATCACCTAGATTACGAAAACACCGGGTTTTAACAGGATCCGAGCAGAACTAAGGGAATGAGAGCACTTTGAAAATCCTGAAAAAGTCGTTTTCGACATCCGTTTTTGAGGCAAAAAATGGGTATCAAAAATGCCATATCTCGGCTATCGTAAGAGCTACGACCTTGCGGATGGTCTCGTTGGATTTAGAATGACGAAACTATGACAAAACCGTTGGAATTTTCCCGATAGCTCCTATAGAAGCCGAGATATCGACCTTCAAAGTTTGGATTTTTTCATTTTTCTGGTATACCCCCCCCGTATCAAATTTTTTCACCAAAAATTGTTTTTTTTCGAAATCAAACTAAGTATACCAGCGTCTTATTTGGATCACCTAGATTACGAAAACACCGGGTTATAACAGGATCCGAGCAGAACTAAGGGAATGAGAGCACTTTGAAAATCCTGAAAAAGTCGTTTTCGACATCCGTTTTTGAGGCAAAAAATGGGTATCAAAAATGCCATATTTCGGCTATCGTAAGAGCTACGACCTTGCGGATGGTCTCGTTGGATTTAGAATGACGAAATTTAGACAAAACCGTTGGAATTTTCCCGATAGCTCCCATAGAAGCCGAGATATCGACCTTCAAAGTTTGGATTTTTTCATTTTTCTGGTACACCCCCCCCGTATCAAATTTTTTCACCAAAAATTGATTTTTTTCGAAATCAAACTAAGTATACCAGCGTCTTATTTGGATCACCTAGATTACGAAAACACCGGGTTATAACAGGATCCGAGCAGAACTAAGGGAATGAGAGCACTTTGAAAATCCTGAAAAAGTCGTTTTCGACGTCCGTTTTTGAGGCCAAAAATGGGCATCAAAAATGCCATATCTCGGCTATCGTAAGAGCTACGACCTTGCGGATGGTCTCGTTGGATTCAGAATGACGAAACTAAGACAAAACCGTTGGAATTTTCCCGATAGCTCCCATAGAAGCCGAGATATCGACCTTCAAAGTTTGGGTTTTTTCATTTTTCGGGTATACCCCCCCGTATCAAATTTTTTCACCAAAAATTGATTTTTTTCGAAATCAAACTAAGTATACCAGCGTCTTATTTGGATCACCTAGATTACGAAAACACCGGGTTATAACAGGATCCGAGCAGAACTAAGGGAATGAGAGCACTTTGAAAATCCTGAAAAAGTCGTTTTCGACGTCCGTTTTTGAGGCAAAAAATGGGTATCAAAAATGCCATATCTCGGCTATCGTAAGAGCTACGACCTTGCGGATGGTCTCGTTGGATTTAGAATGACGAAACTAAGACAAAACCGTTGGAATTTTCCCGATAGCTCCCATAGAAGCCGAGATATCGACCTTCAAAGTTTGGATTTTTTCATTTTTCTGGTATACCCCCCCGTATCAAATTTTTTCACCAAAAATTGTTTTTTTTCGAAATCAAACTAAGTATACCAGCGTCTTATTTGGATCACCTAGATTACGAAAACACCGGGTTATAACAGGATCCGAGCAGAACTAAGGGAATGAGAGCACTTTGAAAATCCTGAAAAAGTCGTTTTCGACGTCCGTTTTTGAGGCCATAAAAATGGGCATCAAAAATGCCATATCTCGGCTATCGTAAGAGCTACGACCTTGCGGATGGTCTCGTTGGATTCAGAATGACGAAACTAAGACAAAACCGTTGGAATTTTCCCGATAGCTCCCATAGAAGCCGAGATATCGACCTTCAAAGTTTGGGTTTTTTCATTTTTCGGGTATACCCCCCCGTATCGAATTTTTCACCAAAAATTGATTTTTTTCGAAATCAAACTAAGTATACCAGCGTCTTATTTGGATCACCTAGATTACGAAAACACCGGGTTATAACAGGATCCGAGCAGAACTAAGGGAATGAGAGCACATTGAAAATCCTGAAAAAGTCGTTTTCGACGTCCGTTTTGTAGGCCAAAAATGGGCATCAAAAATGCCATATCTCGGCTATCGTAAGAGCTACGACCTTGCGGATGGTCTCGTTGGATTCAGAATGACGAAACTAAGACAAAACCGTTGGAATTTTCCCGATAGCTCCCATAGAAGCCGAGATATCGACCTTCAAAGTTTGGGTTTTTTCATTTTTCGGGTATACCCCCCCGTATCAAATTTTTTCACCAAAAATTGATTTTTTTCGAAATCAAACTAAGTATACCAGCGTCTTATTTGGATCACCTAGATTACGAAAACACCGGGTTTTAACAGGATCCGAGCAGAACTAAGGGAATGAGAGCACTTTGAAAATCCTGAAAAAGTCGTTTTCGACGTCCGTTTTTGAGGCAAAAAATGGGTATCAAAAATGCCATATCTCGGCTATCGTAAGAGCTACGACCTTGCGGATGGTCTCGTTGGATTTAGAATGACGAAACTAAGACAAAACCGTTGGAATTTTCCCGATAGCTCCCATAGAAGCCGAGATATCGACCTTCAAAATTTGGATTTTTTCATTTTTCTGGTATACCCCCCCGTATCAAATTTTTTCACCAAAAATTGTTTTTTTTCGAAATCAAACTAAGTATACCAGCGTCTTATTTGGATCACCTAGATTACGAAAACACCGGGTTATAACAGGATCCGAGCAGAACTAAGGGAATGAGAGCACTTTGAAAATCCTGAAAAAGTCGTTTTCGACGTCCGTTTTTGAGGCCAAAAATGGGCATCAAAAATGCCATATCTCGGCTATCGTAAGAGCTACGACCTTGCGGATGGTCTCGTTGGATTCAGAATGACGAAACTAAGACAAAACCGTTGGAATTTTCCCGATAGCTCCCATAGAAGCCGAGATATCGACCTTCAAAGTTTGGATTTTTTCATTTTTCGGGTATACCCCCCCGTATCGAATTTTTCACCAAAAATTGTTTTTTTTCGAAATCAAACTAAGTATACCAGCGTCTTATTTGGATCACCTAGATTACGAAAACACCGGGTTATAACAGGATCCGAGCAGAACTAAGGGAATGAGAGCACTTTGAAAATCCTGAAAAAGTCGTTTTCGACATCCGTTTTTGAGGCAAAAAATGGGTATCAAAAATGCCATATCTCGACTATCGTAAGAGCTACGACCTTGCGGATGCTCTCGTTGGATTTAGAATGACGAAATTTAGACAAAACCGTTGGAATTTTCCCGATAGCTCCCATAGAAGCCGAGATATCGACCTTCAAAGTTTGGATTTTTTAGACTCTCACGAGATGTG
>NW_026088560.1:0-41623 GCF_022605725.1 Anthonomus grandis grandis | reverse complement strand
ACTTCCTCTTCACGTGTTGCTTGAGAGCGAGTTTCAGGCATTTTTATTTATTTATGTTATTAAAGCTCTTATAATAAAATTGAAATTTAATTAAAATTAATTATTGTAAAATTCTCTAGTAATTCTTATAATTTATTTATTTGTTTATTTTTTTTTTAAATTTGCTTATTGTAAAGGAAATTGATTTAGACTCAATTTTCTCTAAAGTTAATTAAAATTGAAAATTATTAATAATAAGGTTAAAATTAGCAAATTGTTAAATGACGTATGGTTTAAATCGTACAGTATTTCACCAAAATAATACAACAATAATAATAAAATAACGGGATGATTCGATTACTTACAGAATCAGCAACATTGATCGTCTTGTTCTCTAGATCGGGCTGTCAGGGGTTTCACTCGGTGTTCCTTCCACAGCTCTCTGAGTGAGGACGTCTTTTCTTTCTGGTTCGTTTTCTTTAAAGGATTGGAATCCACCGTCACTAGTTAGGCCTTTTCCTTGTTCTAATGACGTTGAAGAATCCTATGCGACTGCGCCAGTTATTAAAACTTGAAAAACTCTTTTATATTTTTAAAAACAATATTTTTACTTTAAATTATATTTATTCAAAAATTAAATGGACAGAGTAACGTGCTTAAATTTATTATAATACTACTGTACTTTTTATTGGAAAACATTCTATTTATATTTAAAATTGATTGCTTAATTGGCATATCTCACGGTAAATTCCATATTTCGAAATATGCTGAGTAAGTTCCGGCGGTCGTTGCTATTGCGACACAAGGTCAATATAATCGCATATAACATATATATATATATATATATATATATATATATATAGATTAAAACTATTATTTGGGTATATCGCCACAGTTCTATATAAAATATAATTAAATAAAAAAATTATTGAAATGTAGAACAATTTATATATAATATATATACAGGGTGTCATTGAAATGGTGTAAAAAAATTCGGGGGGTGATAGTACTCCTAAAAATTTAAAAAAAAGTTCCTATAACTATAGGGTGGAAAATGCATATTAAGGGAGTTAGGGGCACTGAAAGGGTAAATTTAAAAAACGGTTTTTTGAAATTGTAGGCTTAAAAAACGAGATAAAATTTCGAAAAATAATCCTCTGCCATAAATTTTGACCCAAAATCAAATGGTGATACTGAAAAATAATTTGGAAAATCGGAAAGGGTAGTTTTTGCAAGGGTAGGGGGTTAATTCGTGAATAACTTTTTTTAGGTTATTTTCTTCGCAACGTGGATTCATTTTTTAAAAACTACATACTTTTTCCTACAAAAAAGGTACTCTTGTTGCACATCGCCCAGAACGATGGTTTTCGAGAAAATTGAAGGCAAAAAGTTTGCTCTGATGGGCTGCTAACTGGTTAAACAACATAAACTTATGAAAGTTATGGGGTTTCAAAAGTAAACAAGTAGTTATTAAATAATTAATTGAAAAATCTAAATTTCATGATTTTTAAAACATCGTATTGCTTTAAAAAAACGAAATAAACCAATTACCAAAATTCCTTATTAAATGCATACTTATTTGATTCATTAGCCTAGTTTACACCGCGAGTACCAAATATTCAATACGCGGACCCAATCCCCTATTCTCAAACTCAACGTGCGCGAGTTGACAAGTTTACACGTAAATTATTCCAAATTGTGACTTAATAGGTTTGAGAATATGTAGAGGTTTTAGTCCGCGTACTGAATATTTGGTACTCGCGGAGTAAACGTTCTGTGTGGATGACTCTTAAGACTCAACTCCTGCATCCGTATCACATCCAAAGGGTACAAGCTCTTGCTCCGGCAGACTATCCCGCTCGAGTCATCTTCTGTCGTTGGTTATTAAGAAAACAGGTACAAGAACCCCTTTTTTTGGCAAATATTTTATGCACGGATGAAGCTGGGTTTACAAGAAATGGAATTTTCAATTACCATAATACACATCACTGGTCCGATGAGAACCCTCATGCTGTTGTGGAAAGTCGACACCAAATTCGATTCTCAGTTAATGTTTGGGCGGGAATTCTTGGCGATAGACTTATTGGACCATTTTTTCTACCCCCGAGGTTAATTTGACACCTTTTGAAAAGTCGCTTGTTATTTATAATAATAAACATTTTAGGCTAAATGGTCAAAGTTACCTTAATTTTCTAATACATGATCTACCAGCACTTTTGGAGGAAGTTCCCATAGCACAGAGGCAGATCACGTATTTTATGCATGATGGTGCACCAGCTCATTTTCCGCTAGCGGTGAGGAATCATTTAAACCAAGTTTTTGAGAGGCATTGGATAGGACGTGGTGGTCCACAAGCTTGGCCAGCAAGATCACCAGATCTTAATCCATTAGATTTCTACTTCTGGGGCCACTTGAAAACTTTGGTTTACTCAGTGCCGATTAATACTGAAGAGCAACTACGTCAACGCATTATCGACTGTTCCAATCAAATTCGTACAACCCCAGGGATATTCCACAGGGTACGCAGATCATGGAGAAGAAGAGCAGATGTCTGCATTGAAATGAATGGTGGTCACTTTGAACATTTACTATGAATGAATTAAGAAATGCATTATTTTAATAAGGAATTTTGGTAATTGGTTTATTTCGTTTTTTAAAGCAATAAGATGTTTTAAAAATCATAAAATTTAGATTTTTCAATTAATTATTTAATAACTACGTGTTTACTTTTGAAACCCCATAACTTTCATAGGTTTATGTTGTTTAACCAGTTAGCAACCCATCAGAGCAAACTTTTTGCCTTCAATTTTCTCGAAAACCATCGTTCTGGGCGATGTGCAACAAGAGTACCTTTTTTGTAGGAAAAAGTATGTAGTTTTTAAAAAATGAACCCACGTTGCGAAAAAAATAACCTAAAAAAAGTTATTCACGAATTAACCCCCTACCCTTGCAAAAACTACCCTTTCCGATTTTCCAAATTATTTTTCAGTATCACCATTTGATTTTGGGTCAAAATTTATGGCAGAGGATTTTTTTTCGAAATTTTATCTCGTTTTTTAAGCCTACAATTTCAAAAAACCGTTTTTTAAATTTACCCTTTCAGTGCCCCTAACTTCCTTAATATGCATTTTCCGCCCTATAGTTATAGGAACTTTTTTTAAAATTTTTAGGAGTACTATCACCCCCCGAATTTTTTTACACCATTTCAATGACACCCTGTATATATATATATATATATATATATATTATATTATATTATATTTTATATGGAACTGCGGCGCAATATCCAAATAATAGTTTTCAAACTATGAATCCACCACAACAATTTAGATTTTATCTATAGAATAAATTAATTTTTACTATAAAGTACAAAAAAAATAAAAATTTTATCAACTAACCTGTGTTTAAAGTCTCCTTAATCGTTTTGTCCTTTAATAACTGAAGCATTTTCACAGTTTTAGAACTCATTTTAGGAGTACAAGTTTTTCAAAAAAAAGAAATTCACCGTTTAAATTATAAAAAATAAATCAGAACTAACTTAAGTCCATAAATGTTTGGACTTAGAATAATAAACTCCAAAGGTTTAAATGCAGAACTGTCTTATGTCCACTCCACGCAGCGAGTTAACATACGTCTATGCTGAAGGATTGTTCTGCACTAAATTAAATTACAGGTTTCCAGTTAGGATAGTAGGTGGGAGGTGTCGATGGAGGGGATAGCCGTAAAACTTAAATAGGCTAGTTTTGCACCCAAATTCAGCGTTTTTAATAGTGTGATTTAGGATTTAAAACACAAATTTTCCTAATGTAGATATCGCTCATTCGAAAGAAAGTCAAAATAACAAATTATTCAGGAGAGGCATTTAAAAAAATTTTAATACAATTTTTTAATATTTTAACTAAATAAATTGTATTCTATAAGCAAAAATTTATAAAAATTATACATTTAGCAATTATTTGGCAAAAGGTGATGCCAATTTTCCAAAACAGTGTTTTTTTTTTGACTTTTTTTTCGACTTATGACAGTGTAAGTACCTACATAATTATGTAAAATAAACACATAAAAGTTTATAAACTTAAGATTAATTACAGAAAACATGAAACTTAAAATTAATAAGGATAAAAAAAAACACTCAAGATTATAACAGCAGGATATTAATAAGTGGTTTACCTAAAGGTTATTATAGTAACTTTTATAAATTTTAGGTATAGCAGAACCTTTATTGGTGTTTTCATCAAATAATGAAAGTAGGCTTTTCTTTTTATTATCGCTTATTCCAATTTTATTTTGATAAGCTAATAATAAATAACCCATTGATTGGCCCTGTTATTATTCCTCTTATGGTCCTAGGCTTTTCTATATCTACGTCGTCTTGTTCAAACATTTTGAACAAGTTTTCTTGTTCAAAACACATTTTATAGAAAATCTTATCTGGATTATTCTTTTGCACTTTTAAAACTTGTACATCGGAAATTTTAAATGGTAAGTTAGTTCCTATGCCTACAGAGTTAGCCAAAGCTTTACAGTCATAGAAATCGCTGTATGACATTTCTTGAACTTGGTAAGGTTCTCCGGTCTTTTTCGCAGTTCTGATTAACGTCACATATTGTTCTGGAACGTAAATTGGGCCAGATTTCAAAGAACGCTTTATGTTTTTTTCAATTAAAGCATGGGCGTTATCACATGCATTTTGAGAGTGTCCGAAAATTAAGTATTTATGAGTAATACTATTGATTTTTGATAAGTGTGTAACCGCATAAATGTAAATTGAAACTAAAAACCTGTTTTTCTGTTGTCCAGCACAGTTATCGGAGTAAAATATTAAGTCTCTATCGCTATTAAAAGTTTCATTCAAATGTTTTAAATAATTGAAGACACACGTACCTATCTCATTGGCTTCTCTATGACCTTGGGCCTCATGCCACACGTAACATAAAACTGCTTTTGTTTTCATGTCACAAATTGTAAAATGAAATACATTTAACTTGGACACGTAATAGAAAGAGGATGCATTACCTTTCGGGCAATGTAATACTGCCTGGAGATCATAGGCAGCTACAAAAGCTAATGACTCTCTGTCAGCCTCTTTTTCGATTCGCGAAAGTTCTTTTTGATTTAAATGTTCTTCATATTTATCCTTTTGTCTTTCTTTATCGCTGTCACATCCATTTTCAAAAGCGCATAACTGGCATTGGTCCTTTTTAGGCATAAAAAAGGAAATGTTGTATTCTTCACTAAATATTTTGTAATACATAACATAATTTGATGCTGTTTTTCCCGCTTTCTCGCGTTTTTTCTTATAATTACGATGCCAAGCACGATGTTAAGCCACCCTCGATAAATTCTTTATTAGTATTGGATCGGCAATAATGGCTAGGTATTCTAGGAACTGATTTAATATGTTGATGTATGCTCTGCTTTATTTCCTCATCTAATTTAAAGTGGTTGGCATGTTTTCCGCGTAACTCACTTTTAATAAATTGTGCATGCTCAGGATCCCTTTTACTGATAACAGTTCTGATTGGAAGATCATTGATTGATAAAGTGTTCTTAAAAAATATTTTGCAAACTCGAATTCTTTTATCCTCGACCTCAAAGTGAAAAGCGTTATTTGGTTTACGATTACTACCTTCTCTAATGTACATCCGTAATGTCCGATTGGAGAACATGTTTTATTTTTGCACAGCCTGTTATTAGGCGAAAGATCTAAATAAGAAAAGCAACATTAAAATTTTTAACTTGGTGTAAAATGGGTACAAAAAAAAAAAATAAAATCAGTAAAAGTAAAAATAAGTCGCATTTAAATATCAACTCTGAATTCAATTTAAAGAAACAGTGTCACATCACTAAATATGATGGTTAATACTAACTAACCGAATAAAAAACGATGTGTCGGAAAAAAAGTAGGTAAAATATAAAATTTGTCCTAAACTAAAAAGAGATTTTAACAAAAAATTTTGTTTTATGGAAAACAGTTAGTGGAGTATACATATTTTCTAGTCCACATCCTGACGCCACTGGTAACTATTTTTAAGAAAGGGCTATGATGTTCAGAAAGATGTCCTAAATTTATACTGAACAAGTGTTTTTTTTTTAAACTTTATCAACGTGCAGCCGAAAAATGTAAAAACTTAGGACATACTATTTTTCTACTTAAAGTCATCTTCTTAAGGATTAGGACTGTATTGTTAAACTTCGTTTATATAAATAAAACATTAACAATAATTTAACTGCACTTACCGATTTTGTTTTGAATTTGAACATATCTACTAATGTTGGTTGAACAGATGAAACCGACGATGAAACGTCAGTTAACTTTGATGGGAAAATTGAGGCGAATTCTTGTGGATGTTTCGCTTTTAAGTGCCATGTAATATGTTAGGGGGTAGCTATGGGAAATAGTTCAAGATGGACAAATAAAACAATCATTTTCCACCAAACTCTTAATTAGACTATATTTTATTATATATGTTATCTCGCACAACTCAAGAACCACTTTTAAAAAAAATCTATTTATTAAATATTAAAATTTAAACTGGCATAGTTTCTGCCTATAATTATTCTGTTTTTTACAATAAAACTTAAACCTATTTATACTAAATCTAACTGCTGACTACGTAAGAACTGTAGATTCCATAATATGGTGTGATCCGATTCCAAGGATGCTGATTTAGCGGTTCCCATGAGAAACGTCGCCCACGTGCATGGGAAGATCCAATATAACAGCTCCCCCTCCCCATCAAATAAAAAAGTTGATGCTATGCAACAACTTTTAAATTGAGCTTAACTGGATGGTTCTTCCTGGATCGGGTCTTCTGGATGTTTTTCTGTTCGTCTCTTGGGAACGAGTCTTTGTAGTAGATCGGTTCCAGATCTTGGTCGTGGTGGTGAGTCATCGGTTGCAGGAAGGCTTAGTCTAAGGGGCTTGCGACGTCGACACTTGCAGAATATGTACAAAACGATAAGGGTTACTACCAAAATTATTGTCAGGATAGTAAACCAGTAGACATGCTTGGTTATAAAGGGCTCTTCGATTAGCTTCTCCAGTTGCTCGGAGTACTGATTTAGCTTATGTTGAGCCACATTCAGGTCGTCAGCGTTGAGGTTGCTGAGCTTAAGGGGCTTCAGTTCGGGAACATGGAACTTGGTTGGGAAGCTCTTGCAACAGTCGTACGGTATTAAGACAGGATGACTTCTATAAGTAACATTTTTGTAGACTTCTATTGGGTACTTAGAGTGAACCCTGGTACTGCCAATAAAGGAGTTGCATTATGGTTGGAGTCTGAGAAGGGTGTTCTCTCGGATGATTTTCTTCGCAACTTCTGTTTTTCCACACTGGATGGTTACTGGTAGGGGTCCTGAGACGGTTATTAGCCAGTAGTTTTGGTCCAACTATTGCACATGATAGTCTGACGTCTGGAGAATGGAAGTTTGACAAGTGATCGGTAACTGGGTACTCTGCCTCAGTAGCTGTACCTCACATATTGCATCGCTATCTATGGGATATTGTAGGAGGTTGGAACAAATGTTGTAGCGCGTAACTCGGTTCAAACCAATTTATTTCCAACCCGTGTGAGTCATACCTACCATCCAACCACAAAAAAATTACTCAGTCCAGGCAAGCAACTTTTGTTTTAAAAGATTCAGAGATTTGGTGGCCGCCAGCTTTTAGACAGTGGAGAAGGTAGTGGGAGAAATTTTAATAAGAGGTTTAAAATATTTAAATCAAGTGGCGACTTGATTTAAATATTTTACACCAAACCCTGATATATTATGATGGTAATATAAGCCCCCCTTAATCAAGAAAATGATGACCTATATTTATGCTTGTACCTAGATCCTAAAAGCTGAAAATAATTTGGGAAAAACTCAAATAACAATCCATAGTTCCACCAGATTGTTATAATCATCCAAGAATTTACACAGTCACTTCCATTTGTATTAAAAAAAAAATTAAATTCCACTGAGATATTTAAATTTAGATAATTATTCAAAATGTAATACTGTAGTAATTTTAAATAAATAAAAAAATTGATAAAAGAATTAAGAGTTATTTGAGGTATGCTTAAGGCGAGGAATTAGTAAAAAAAAAACAAATCCGCACTGAACTACTGTTCAAGGGGAAAATTCAAAACGTGATCACTTGTTGTTTACAAGAAGTATATGTTTGGAGCCTAATTCACAATACCTCACTGGCCCTAAATACCTTTTACAAACTCTAGTCAAGTCACATTAATTTAAATAAAACTTTTAAATAGTAAGGTTCGAATTTGAAAGCCTATTAATGGTATGTTGGTGCAATAAAACCTTTAACCAACAACCAACATTATGACTGAATATGTTATTTGTAGCAAGTAGCCGATCCCTTACAAGGTGATCCAGGCTCAATGTCAAAATCAATTATGTCGATGCTCGACTCAAATGAAAACCCTCAGGTTAATGTTAATAGACTTAGCAAGAACCCCTTAATGTTTTTGTTTTACATAAAAGAAAATAAACCCATAAAATTCAAATTAATAAATCAACCCCCAACCCTAAATCAAACCGTGCAATAAGAGAAAAATAAAATAAAATGTGCAAAAACTTGCGTGTCCTCTAATCTCTTGTGTATTTTGGCTAAGGTAGCTAAACTCGACAGCTCTGGAACCAGTCAGCTACAACCAGGGTAACGACCACATGGGCAAGTCGATTTCAGGCAAGTTCCAATCCAAAATCGCAGAGCCACAGTACAATGCTCAGTCCAGGTTGTGTTGAGGCTCACTTCAGCCGGTTGCCAACAGTGTTGGGATGACCAGAAGAGACCAGAGAATGGGAAGAGATTAGAGAATAGAGGAGAGAATGAGAAAAAAAAGAGGGGCCTCTAAAATAGAGGACAAAAAAAAATCAGTAAAAATAAACACACAATCAATTCTATGGCAATTACCAACATGTTGCTACATACCTAAGGTGGTGAGCGAGGCCTAGAGTCTCGTTTTGTGGTTAGAAAATTTCAAAATCCCATAAATGGTGTGGGAGCAGCCGACCAAATCCAAAAATATCAGGTCAATCCGAAATCCTCTCGGCTACAACTTCCCGCTAGACGTTCATCAAATTAAACCCCAAAACTTGGGAGGAATATTTTTCCATTCAACCGAATTACCAGCAAGATGAACTTAAATTTTCCTTTTTTTTTTTTAAAACCACAAAATGTCAACTGTTCATTCTGATAACGGGATGGCTATAGGCTGAACAAGGAACTGACAACTAACCAGACAGTGGACAGGTGACACTGGCAGTGAACTTGTCACTCTCTCTCTTCGACACGATCTGACCCTGCCTCTTGGTGAAAACTACGCGGAGCCTCACTTTACTAAAATAGAAATTCCGCAATACCACAGCAAAATGATACTGCTCGGATACTACTAAAACATGGAAAACTAACAAAATTTTCCCAACGGGGCTACGAAATTCCAATTTTCCTCTTATGTCGCTCTGCCTGATTTATGACGCTCCGTCATCCGCCAAATGGAAATCAAACTTTAATGGGAAACAGCAACGCTGCCAAACCTCCACAACAACAAGTGTGTCAATAGTCATTACTGTCAATCGGCTAGTAGGGTTAGAAACCAGATATCAAGGCACGTTTATTTACTAAAACTTAACTTGAAGAATTGAAGGGAAATATAGCAAGCAAAACTGGGGAGGCCAATTTCAAATCAATTGGGATACCTTGCCCAACATGATTCCGCTATAGAAGAAAGTATTTGTAAGTTTTCCTACACTAACGGATCACCATCTAAAAGGTCTTATTTACTCCACTCACAGCGCAATCTGTGGCACAACAGCACCCTCTAGAAGTCCCTTCATACCCCAGACATATACCGACCTCATAGAAACTCTTGACAAACAAATCAAGTTGACAAAACAAACAAAACAAATCACAAGGTCAGAAAGTTCCCAACACCAGGTACATGAATAGGGACTAAGGAAACATAATACGACTAACTCCACAGAGGTGTGCTGACAGGATAGGGTAGGTAAATACATTCCTAAAAATAATCAAACCCCAAAAGCCTTAAAAAAAAAAAATTGCATTACTATCAAACCCCAAATTGCATTTATAAAACTGTAAATCACACAACCCTTTCAAGCCGATACCAAAACCCATAAACTTTTACCCGAATTTATATGAAATTCCATGTTACATGCTTAGGGCAAAATCTGCATGTAACATTTCAGCTATTGATTTGAACCAGTTTGCAGTTATCCAGGCTTGGAGGTGAAATGTACAGTAGGGAATCGTCATCACGAGCAATGTATTTATTTATTGTTGGAATTACATGAGAGAGACCTGTTCGATTATCCAAAATTGGGATAGGAAAGTTTCGGTATAGGGTATAGGTTTCAGGTTCAAGTAATGGAATGTTAAGCACAAATACTATTTTGTTTTCAGTTTGAAAGGCTTGCAATTCTATTACATCAAGATCCGTGGGGAACGGTAAATTATTCTTTGAAAGAGATCGAGAGAGTTCTTGTAGAGAATTGATCAAATCCCTTGGGTTTATGATTGAGCTATGTAAAATCTTTAGGCGAGCAAACGTTATGGAGTTTAAAAGATCATTTAAATAACTTTCCAAATAAACATAACTTTCCATTACTCGTATTCCATTTTCCATAAAACTCGCAAAGCTCTAGAGTTTTTACTAGGCTTTCATAAAACTTCAATGTATCTGAAATGTCTATCATTGGTGTTTTTATTTCTTCAATATCGTGATTGAATCTTAATTCATCTATTTGAATTTTTTGTATGGTTGAATTAAAACTTCTAATAACTGACGTCGTTACCGATATTTGGTTTTTTAACAGGGTTTCAAGTTCTCGTTCATCGTGCGATAATTTGTCTATGCATTCATTAAAATATTCGCCGTCAGACGAATCTAAGTTGCCGGTTATTGATTTAAAGATACTACCTATTCCGTTTATTAATCCGCGTTTGATTCGATAGGTATAGTCTTTAGTATCAGCCGTAACTTCTGACAGTTTAAGATTAACAGAGTCAGCGATTCTTGAAAGAAGACTAAAATGAGTTTGAACAATACTTTTAAAAGCGGTAATACGGGGAGAAGAGTCAGCCATTAGGTCAGAGAGGATAGAAAGTAACTTATCATTATGATTAATGGCTTGCCTTATGGGCTCTAAATCTTTGTACACAAGCAAGGTCCATTTATTATTCGACACTCTTACTTTTCCTTCTTTGTGGAAAAATATGCCAACCGTGTTATTTACAGGCGTAAGCAGGAATTGAGTGACCGCTGCTGGGATCAGCAAGAGAAATCGGAAATAAAATAGGACTGTTCTAGTCATAGTATGGCTTCAAACGATCAAAATTGACTTTAGAAGTCTGATTAGTTGTTAAATTTTTTAATTTTGCAGAATTTTGATAAACTTCTAACACTTTGAAGGGGCCATTAAAGAGGTTTTGCGCTTTGGTGGTGATTTGCGACTCTTTGATATAAACTTTTTGTCCTACTTGATATTCTGATTTATTTCTATTTACAATGCGGTCAAATCGAATTTTAGCTTTTTCTTTCTTGTCGTTAGTTCGAGAGCGAGCGAGTTTGTAATAATATTCCATACGATTATTAAAATCTCGGACATATTTCGTTATTAACTGTTCTTGATTGTATAAGGTTTCCGGTGGTTTACTGGACGTGTGACCAAAAATAAGCTCGTAGGGTGTGAACCCATGAGTTTTATTTTTAGTGTTGTTGTAGCAGATTACCGCATACGGCAGAACATTAAAACAATTTTCATCAGGGTGTTCAGCGCTATGGGCTCTAATCATTTCAGTCAGCGTCGCGTGAAATCTCTCAAGCGAGCCATTTGACTGGGGGTGGCTTACACTGGAAAACGTTAGTTTGATATCATAAAGTTTACAAAGATCTTTTAAAAGGCTATTGTCAAATTCTCGCCCTTGGTCAGAATGGATCCGCAAAGGGGTACCGTAGTGTTGAAAAAATAATAATAGTGTATTAACTACAGAGGATGCCTTTTTATCTAATAGGGGGTAGGCTTGCGTGAATTTAGTTAATTCGTCCCTAATAGTTAATGCATAATTTCTAATCGGATATTCAAAAAGATCTATGTTTATTCTTTCAAACGGTGTTTTGGGGGTTTCAGTGATTACAAGGGGAGTACTAAGATTTTTTCTATAAATTTTTACCTTTTGGCAAATATCACATTTTTTTATAAAAACTTCTACATCGCGAGTTAAACCAGGCCAGGTATATCTTTCTTTTATACGCCTGACTGTTTCGTTTATGCCACGGTGTAGGTTATTTTTCCCTGTGTGGTATTGATCTAAGATGATAGGGATTTGGTCTTGATCTGGTGTTAAAACGATGCCTTGACATATTCTTAATTTAATATCTTTGTCGGCAAAGATATACGAAAATAATTCGAGAAACGGTAGGTTAAGATTATTTTCAAAATAATAAGTTTGAGTAAGGTCAAATTCATTACTGCACGTGTAAAGAGCATAGAAAAGGTGTTGAGCAATTAAATCTTTATTAGCTGGCAAAAGAAAAATAAAATATTTTCGATTTTTTACACTTGTGCTTGACAGGATATTAACTTTATGAGTTTCAAATTGGATATTCTCTTCGAGTAAATCGTCCATTATTTTATAATGAAGATCTTCGAGTTTAGTTTGACAAAAGAAACTTACGATGTTTTTGTGTGATTTGTCTAAAAGTTGTGAATTAGAAATTTCGATTTTTGAATAATCAATAATCGACTGAGTACTGTATAAATTTACGAATCTATGTAGTCTTGGGTCATTTCTTTATCGTCATCATCGGTTCATCTTCATTGGAAGGAGGTGTTTCTTTACTAGTAGAGGGCTGGTCTTCATTGGCGGCAAGGATAGTAATTTTTGATTGAAGATCTATACAATCCTTGACATGATTAATTTTTACCCTTGAAAGAGCGTCCGCATTTTTGTTTATTTTACCAGGCTTATATTCGATTTTATAGTCGTACTCCTCTAGTTTTAGGCACCAACGAGCTAATCTACTGCCGGGATCCTTGATTGAGAAAAGCCAAGTCAAAGGACGATGATAATTAAAAGAAACTTACGACCGTAGAGATACGGGCGAAAATGTTTCACAGCCCAGACGATGGCTAAGAGTTCTCTTTCTATAGTGGAGTATCTCGTTTCAGCACTACAGAGAGTCCTTGATGCATAGGCTATTGGGAGGTCCTTTCCTACCGGTCCTTGTGAGAGTACAGCTCCAATAGCGAAGGCACTAGCATCGGTTGTCAGAACAAACGTTTCCTCAAAGTTTGGGTATATAAGAATTGGATCGGATACAAGAGACTTTTTAAGATCGTTTAAATTCATATACTCAGAATCAAAATTAAAAGAAGTGTCTTTCTGTAAAAGAGTCGTCAGAGCTTTCGAGATTTTGGCGAAATTAGGAATAAAGCGTCTGTAATATCCCGCAAGACCCAAGAAAGATTTGACATCCTTGGTGGTGGTAGGAATGGGAAACTTCTGGATACACTCAATTTTAGCAGGATTGGGTTTAACGCCGTCCTGGGTGATGAGATGTCCCAAATAAGCGACTTCCTTCCTAAGAAATTCGCACTTGTCAGGCTGAATTTTTAAATTTGCCTGTGCTCATGAATAGTAGACGAATAAATTATTATGTCGTCCATGTAAACCAAGCAGCGTTCGTTCTGGATACCAAGAAGAATGTTGTCCATAACTCGCTGGAAGGTAGATGGAGCGTTCTTCAGGCCAAATGGCATTCGGACGAATTCAAAATGACCATTTTCTACAGAAAAAGCTGTCTTGGGAATGTCGTCGTCTGGATTTATCTCGATCTGATGAAACCCTGAAGCGAGATCGAGCGTAGTGAAGTACTGACATTTCCCTAACTGGTCGAGAAGATCCGAAATGTTCGGAAGAGGATACTTGTCTCCAACGCTGAGCTCATTGAGTTTGCGGTAATCAATCAATCACTCTCCATTTTTGTTCTCCAGAGGCGTCAAGTTTTTTGTGTACGACCCATACGGGGGAAGACCAAGGAGACGTCGAGGGGCGAATGATATTTTGATCGAGCATTTTACCAATTTGCTTTTTAACTTCTCCCTTATGTACCTGGGGGTAGCGATAAGATTTTGTGAAGACAGGTCGAGCATTATTGGTATCGATACTATGTTTGATTTCGCTGGTGAACGTTAGTTGGTCACCTTCAAGGTAAAATATGTCAGAAAAGTTTAGACATACATCAGTAACAAGTTCCTTTTCTTCGTCATTTAAATATTCAAGTCGAAGTTGGTCTCGTATTTTGGCTTTACGATCAAGACTTTTTTTATTGAGTTTTGAGTTAGTTTAAAATATTTTCTTTACATTGGTCTGTGTCAACATTAAATGGTTCTATTTTGAGTTCTGAAAAATCAACCGTTTTTGGTATGGCATTAGCATTAACTATGGTGGTGAAAAATTCACCACGTTCGTTGACTCTGACCATTGCATTTGGTAACCTAACTTTATCTTTTACATCAGAATATAGTAAGGCATCAGTATTAGACAAGTTACACTTGAGTTTAAAAATTTTCTCTGTCCGGGGTTTAATTGAAATTAAATTTACAGGTGCTGTCTTTTGCTGAGAATTTTCTGCACTGGATTTTATGTTTTAACTTTATGCAGGGGAATAGTTTTAGAGTTCGTTATTAGCTGTTTTGCATTTAAATCTATTAAAGTCTAATCCTAGTATTCCATCAAAATCGATATCGAGGTCGTAAATATACACCTTATGTGGCTCTTCAGGGCCAAAGGAAACAAGGGTAGATTCTTGAATTGTTAATTTTTGATTCGTAATACCTTGGATAGTAAGGTTTTCAGGGAATCTTTTGGGTAAATTTTGAGCCGTTTTTTCTTTAAAAATTGAAATGCCTGTACCAGTGTCAATGAGTAATTTAAATCTATTTGATGCATCCTTAATATAGTAAAGGAATTTTTAAAATTTACAGTAAGTAAGGATTTTAAATGAAATGTTGTTCCGGGAAGTTTAGGTTTGGGTCCATGTTGTCCAGATTTAGGGTCTGTATCTGCGACTGAAGTTCGGCTACTGGGTCCTGTCCTTTCTGGGGGTTGGCTGGTAGTTGGAAGCGTGAGAAAATCCTGATAGTCATTAGTATGAATAGGAACATCAAGAGAATAATTATAGTAATTGCCAGAATTTTCAGCATAGGATTGATGATCCGACTTGTGTTGCAAAGAGTAATTCGGGTCGTATTCCTCCTGGGGTTGTTCATAGTGCACATGGAGTGTCCTCTGCTGCGGCTGGGAATACTGAGGTTTGTTTTGACTAAAAGAAGGACGATTTTGGACCTGATTTGGATTAGCATTTCCAAAATTCCTGTTCTGGTTTCCATTGTTGGTTCTCCATTGTTGTTGCAAAAAACTATTTCCATTTACACCTTGTTGTGGTTGATGACGGAAATTTGGTGGGTTCGGATTATGACTTTGAAATGCCTGTGGGTCACCATAAGAAGGCGAGTTAAAACGACATTGATTGGTAATATGACCAATACGACCACAAATTCCACATTTAGGCAATTTGGTTTGCCTTGGCATCATTGGTTGAGTTGTTGGCCTCTGCATAGGGGGTTGGGTTGGGTTTCAAAACTTGTAAGCGGTTAAAGAATGTAAGTGGCGATTCGCCCGGTAGTTGCTTAAGACGTTGCAGGTCTTGTATAAGCGAAGACAAGTCTCTTGAGTCACCAAAATGTAAAGTCAAGAGTTGTTTAATTTCAATATATGACATGGGGTTACGCGAACTAATTAATTGCGCTGCCCCTACCTCTAAGCTTATTTTTAATTTGAATTACTAAAAATACTTTTTGTTGTGCGTTTGCCATATTCGTATGCGCAATCGCACGCATTGATGAAATTGTTTCATAAAAAATGTCGACATGTTTTTATAACTTTTATTAGACCCTGTATCGACTAGGCAAATAGTATATATTTAAAACTTAGGGTGATAATCCACATAAAAATGCCTTCAAAACTCGACCCCCCGTTCCATTTAAAAATTTGATATATATATATATATATATATATACGATATATACGACACACGATATATATATATAAATATGTATATATGTATGTAGTGCCAAGTAAAGCGTAGCTACGTACCTGCAATCTGGTCCTGTCTGTCGAGCTGGTTTTGTAACGCCTTTTTGACTAACATAACTTTTATTAAGTAATCGGGATTTTATTCGTATATTATTTATGTATTTTTCACAGTTTCGTACCCCCTTTTTTCGTTTCGGTTGTAAAGTCCATAAAATGAGAGAATATGCCGGTGACGTCAGACTTCGCGCATCTAAGCTGGCTATCGTTAAGCGTAGAAGCGTAGAATTCTAGCAGATAGTTTATGACTAAACAATCATTGCCGGGGGTGTATTGTGTTAAAATATTATTAAATAAATGGGGTTTAAAATACTCTTAAATAAATTTAAACTTTTCTTTGCTTTATTTACGCGTATGTGGATATAAGTGTTAGCTTTACATACATATATTACTTTAGATACTCAAAATAACGTTTACGATACGTGTTAAAGAAATACATATGTTTTTTTTATACTTATTATGATACGAACATTATTTGATATTCATTAATGTAATCATCATTTAAGATGTCCTTTGAAATACTTTTGTTTAAAAATCAGTTGAAATCTTAAAATATAAAAAAAAAATATTTAAAACAAAAATTAATTTTTAAAATATGTTTTAAAACATCTATTTCTTTTCTTTCTTCAGCTATTAAAGATATTAAAAATAAAACTCCACATAAGGGTATATAAATTTTACTGCTCATAAAAACACTACATAATATTATTACGGTATATAATACATATTCATATTATTAAATTAGTCACTATCTGACAAAATGTCCACATTGCTGATAATTGATTCGTCGAAACTCGTTTCCAAATCTTCATCTGATGAGCCAGTGTTTACCGTAAATTTTAGGGAATCTAAAGTTTCATCAAAAAGATTATGATCTTTTATATATTTGTCTTCAATTTTGTCGACATGGTCACAAATGCTTCTCCAATCATCGACAGATAGATACTTCTGCAAATTTTTGCCTCGTCAAAGCTTCTACATCTGCTAACTTAAAAGTTGTGTTCCTGCTTGCTACCCAGTTTTTAACAGTGGCCCAGATTTTTTCAATGGGGTTCAATTCTGGGTGGTATGGAGGCAAACTCAAAGTTGAGTGTCCGTGACTTTCCATTAGTTCGTCAAGTTTGCACTTTATCGGATAAAATCTTTTATTTTGAAGAACTATTTCATAAAGTTCCGTTTTTGTCATTTTCTCGTCATGTTCTAAATTATGCTCCTTAAGCCAATCAATTATGAGTTGTTTCTTACTTCCTGAGGTAACATTCTTTTTTACTTGTACATTATGGTATGATGCATTGTCCAAAACTAAGACCGAATTTGGTGGCAAATTCGGAAGTAATTGGGTTTCCACCCATTTCATGAAATTTTCATGATTCATGTCGTCATGGTAATCGCCACTTTTAGAACCTGAAATGTTATAAGTAAGAAATTAATAAGCACAGAATATATATTTTTTATATCTTACCTGAGCGGAATATAAGTAGACCGTCTTTAACAAAACCATTTTTTCCTCCAGCATGAACGATGATTAATCGCTGTCCTTTTGAAATGGGTTTTCGTATACCGCCGGCTTTCGTCAAACCAACCTTTGTCAGAAGTATGACTACTGTGTATATAGGTTTCGTCAGTATACACTATATTTCTACCTTGATTTTTAAATTCGGTAATTTGTTTTAAGTATTTTATTCTCTTCAAACGTATGTCATATGATTCCATCAAGGCCTTTCTATTATCATCTGTCTTCTTCCATCTAAAAAACAATGTTTAGAAGTTAGAAATTTATATACATATTAACATCTAACAGGTACATATAATTTTAAAAAACTCATAACCCTAAAAATACAATTCAAGATAAATAAAGAGACACAGGTAAAATTTTAAAAATGATATTCTAGTTAGGTAGAACATTAAGGAGAAGAATATAATAATATGTCCAATTAAGAGGAAAGAGTGGATTAACCAGGGTCATACCTTTTTTTATCTTACAGGTAACATGCTTATGCATCCTACAGGTGTGTATTTATAAATAAATAAAATTAAAAAAGGGTTTGTAACAGGTAGTCAGGAAATTGTAATAGCTATATTATGGGTAGCGCAATTTAGAATTTGAACTTAATTTAAATATTTTTTTAATTTTCTATGTTTTAAGTTTATATGAATGAAAATATCATATGCATATCTTTTCAGTGTTCTTTTTAGTATTTTTTCAATGAACGCTAAGACTAGATAAAAATTGTAATATTACAAACGAATGCAAAATATAAATATGGTTGAACCATACATACCTAAATCCAATGCTCTTTAGTAGTTTTGCTAAGGATGGTATACTCATAGGCTCATGAATAACAGATCGGTCAATGATCTTTTGTAGGATTACTGCTAATAAAAAATAGGATTAAAATTAAAAAAGCACAATAAAGGTAAATACGTACACTTGAGAGTAGGCCTTCTTTTTTCCACTATATAAAAATCATTAACTATGCTCCTAATTTCTTTAAGTTGCGTCGAAGTAATGTCAAGTATACGTGATTTCCTGGGCCTCTTTTTTCTTGGACTGCTGAATGAACAAGAGGGGTTATTTTTTATATTGGCCGACTCCTTCAATATTTTTTGGTAGGTAACTTTCGATATATTTGTAGCAGCCAACGTACGTTCTCTGGAAATAATATAGGATGTATAAATTATATGAATATTAATATTGTGATTTTTAAACGTAATCGGAAAATCTCTAAGACGTAACATAAAATTTATTTATATACATATGTATGTATACAGTGCTTTTCTTTGAAGTCCCCCCCCGTTTATTTTTTGACGGGTCAAAAAAAATGTTTAAAACTTGGCATAAGTAAATTGGTCTATGGATACTATTTTTCACTGTAAACTAGGTAGTTATAAATTCCAAGATGGATCGCGGCTGGGCGACATCTTGAGAAAAAATTTTAAATAGAAAGGGGGGTCGTGTGGTACCTCATTTTAAAGGTCTCAATGAGTACTTTATAACCATGAAATATTAGACTCATATCTTAACCCGTTTCAAAATGGCGGCCTAATAAAAAAGTATTTTTTCTTATTTTAACGTTTTACATTTTTATGATTTTTGAATAGGTAAAAATCAGTGTACGAAAATAAATGCGTCACTATTTTATTTTGACATAAAAACGACAGTTCTAAATGTCAAAATAACACATAAGCGCCATCTTGAATAAATACATTAAATAGAAATCTTGTGTTACCTCATTTAAAAGGTTTTATTGAGTACTTTTAATATTTATTACATGGACTCGGTGGACTCCATTTTGACCTGTCATCAAACCCAAAAATGGATGAGAGAATGAGAGATCGACGGAAACCCCTCCACCATCCATAGCGATGCTAGCGCCACGAGAATCACTGTATAAAGGTAACAAGTCCCGGACAAGTTCCCTTTATACAGTCATTCAAAATTTCATCCTACGATATTTTTCCTATCGCGAGCAGGAGAAGTTTCCTTTATAGACTAGGTGATCCGTTGACATTAATTCTACAATATCTATATGTTAGTTTAATTTCGTCCAAATGTGGACTTGTTCCCTTTATACAATAACCGCTTCAATTGTCTATTGCTTCCGAAAAATTAATTATTTTTTGGATATGCAGTATTGATGAGTCCATAATGAGGACGAAACAATATGTTGCTCATCCGATGGCAATATGTTTTTTTTAATCATATTTTCTTATAGGTACCATTTTAATCGTGGCCAATCAGGTGATTGAACATTCTGGAACGACCAGATTTTAATTTGAAGAAAACACCTTCAAAGGACATGATAATAACAAGTGCTTACATCAAATTCTGACCAGAAGAATACGGATTGAGAGAAAAATTACATCTTTCTGGAGTTTTGGATTGCTCGAGATTTAATTATTGGTGAATAATTATATTTACTTGGCATTTCTTTAAATGAATCTTACTACTGTTATAAAGTAACATAAAGGATTTTATGATATTATTCTTTCTTTTATTTATATTTTTTCAGATCAAATGTTCTATATTAAAAACATTTCAGGTCATTAAAATGAAAGTAAGACACAGAAATGACACCCCTTCCTAAGGAATAGATACGTGCAAAGATGTCAGCAAAACAGATATTCCTTTTTTGTTGCACAATATTTGGTAAGTTTGTTGTACTATTAGAAGCGCATAGACCTTATTTCCCATTCACAAATTTGTTTAACATAACATGGGTGGATATTATATAGTATAATTCTTTTTGTTACTTATTTAATTAAGTTCTGTATGGAGACTGAAACTTTAATTATAGTAAATCTTTACGATTAACTTATTAACAACAGAATATCTAATTCCCTCCCATAAATTCCTCCCTAATTCCCTCCTATAAATGATAATTTATAACTCATTTATTATTTTAAATTTTTCAGCCTATATTTTCTAATATCAATTAACTTTTTCTTTGCAAAGTTAGTCGCTTTTTCGTGATGAGACTCTACCATGACTTTCTTTATTGTATTTGAGTGGAAAGTCTCGCCCAGTTGTTAATTTTTAATCATTGTACGTCTTTAAACGGTTGTGACTTTCCATATGTTGTTGTGAAGTAATTATTCTATAAAACCGTTTTTCTTTAGAAAGTTTGTTGGTCTTCTCATTACAAAGAGGTTTTCGTGTTACATATAAAATTGCTATTTTAATTACCTTCTTAATATACCAAAATACTAATCATTTATGTTCCCATGTCAAAAATATAACTAAAAATTCACAGATTTTGCAACATGCGCAAACATCGTAGGCGTATTGAAAATACCAGATACAAGTACGGTGGCTGTTATTTTTTATATTTTATATTATCTTGTGACGTCATTTGAAAGTGCTCAATAAACGAAACATAAAAGAATTAAGCCTTGTTTGGAAAGCAAATTGACATTTATTGATTTCTAGGGATTTTTATGGCATCAACATACTAAAATTTGATCGAAATCCATCAAAAATAAATAAAAACTGTCAGATACCTGTAATTTTAAAGTGCTCATTTTTTTATATTCCCTATGGCACCAACATACTAAAATTTGGACGAAATCCGTCGAAAAATAAACAAAAACTGTCACCGACCTTTGCAGTCGACAAAACTATTGACCCCGATCGTGTTACGTGTTTTGATCTTTCAACGCCTTATGGCTTATTTATTTCTTCTCTCGTTCTCTTATCTTATTTATGAGCATATCGAGTTCATATACGCGTTTGTTTATTTCGGGCCCCTATGTATGAAACCATAAGTATTTTCAACACTAAAAACTTTTAAAACTTAATAAGTAAAAATTTTTCCTCGTTAATGTAGGCACAATAATCGCCAAAAAGTATGTCAGAAGCTATAATGTAGTTCCAGTACAAACTGACAGGTTCTTATGATCATTATTCATTCAGTTTGTTATTTATTATATTTTTGTAGTTGCCATTAATTTTAACGGTTTATTTTTTAAAATTAGGGTGCCCCCCGAAAATTCCGCCCTTCGCCCCTTCCACCTCTTTTTTACTACCCACTCTGGCAAAAATTGAGCAAAACTCATCATAACTATGCGGGTGGTATAAAATACGGCTTTTATTTTTATTTCCAAAACTCTTGAACGAGGCGCCATTCCATATGGCTCTAAAATGCGCCACCAAAAATAACAATCTACGTATCCAAGCAATTTTGCGAACACGCCCCCATTTAAGTATTATCGAATTTATTCCACTTGGCTGATATACCCTGTATTATTTCATATGGAGGAAAAGTGAAACTTTTTAATTATTTATGAATAACTGGCCGCCATTCCATTTTATAATGTAAGGTGTTAAAGACTTTTATGGTTGGCGCCTCAAATCTTTGAGACCTAAAATTGGTGACATCGCTGGCGACCCAGATTTCATAAATAAGACGCGCATTGGGTTGTGGATTAATGACGAGAAATCGGTCGGGTCGGTCGGCTATTATAATTTAAGCCGATAAGCCCTTAATACCTATGCCATAAACGACCCGAAATTTTCTGGTTTCGCTATAGTAGGTATCTTAAACCCGAGGAAACATATGGTTTTAGCTAATATAATTTTTTGCTTTGATGATGGTTTTTATTTTGATGTTGATGTTACGGCACCGCCGCCGACTAATAGCTCCTACCGACAACTAGTGCAGCGTTGCCAATCTCAATATTTTATCAAAACATTAATATGTAATAATTATATTTTTTCATAACTTAAATAATTTATGCAATAAAAAATATATGCAAATCTTCTTCAGTCTTTTCTAAATTTTAATAAAAAGAATTATTCACCAGACCCTTCTTTTTACTTCAGGTTATAATTTTGCCAGATTAATAATTAATAAAATTACCAATAATTTTAGAACCAAGCACTGGCAACACTGGTTTAGTTACCGATCTAGCGCGGTAAGCAAAAAAAAAATGCGGGTTAGGCTTTGGGTTGTGTTAATTATTTTGATGATTTTGATTGATTTATTTTGTTAATTTTGACTAACTGCTCTTAGTCGACTATCAACTTGTTTTAAAATATCATAGCTCATCATGCTGACCTCATCAATAACAATAGTAGCTATTTCATTAAAGTCACAACGCATGTTATGTAAAAGATCCTCTCTTATATTTGCGTTTCTTTTAGCATTAATATTTATATTAAAAGCAGTGTGTACTGTAGTACTATCAATATTTACAGCAGCTTTACCGGTTGTTGCACAAGCAATAAAAGCACATTTGGTGGTATTATGTCGTAAAGAAAATCTATTTGCAGTTTCAAGCAGTAATTTTAAAACAAAACTTTTTCCAGTGCCAGCAGGTCCAGTAAAAAAAACTTGTAATGGACAAGAATTTTGCTCATGCGATGTATAAGTCAACCGATTAATAAATTCCAAAAGGAATGTTAATTGTTTTAAATTAAGACGTCGATAAGCCAAACAAAAATCTGCATGAGACATCACATTTTCCACTCGTCTGACAACACTAGTTCGATTAATGGAATCTAAATCTATATTATTTACATCAACTTGATTCGGTCCTCTTACAAAATCCTCATCTTGTATAGATTTAACCAGAGGCCCCACAATTGCTGGCTGATCTGTAAGAATATCTTCCATTTTATTGTCAAATTCTCTTGAAATTGTAAAAATCTTTTTTAATGATAAACCGCTATCATATTCTTTACATTTTTCATGTATCTAATTAAAGTTGCTGTTGTAAATTCCCTATATACATATCATTGTTCAAAAGATCTAATTCCATTTCTCTCTTGAAATTTAAAGGTTCTCTCGTGTTATCATATGCTCTCCATTTTAAAACTTTTGGTAATTTTCGTTTCCGATATTTATCAGAATCTTTAGATGTTTTCTCACTGATGGGTCTACTGTTTTGAAAACTCACATGTTCATCAATAGGATCGTCTTCGCAATCCTCCATGAAAAAACGGCATGTTTTCATGTTGTTTGGAACGTGTTTGATCATACCAAGCCACAAAATCAGCCAAAACAGATATCTTTTAAATTGGTCGGTCTTTGTTCATATTTCTGAATAATGTTCAATTTCCAGATATCAGTAGAGTAATTTTCGATAATCTGTTCATTCATTTGCTTCAATTACTTCTTCATTAAAAATCTTTCCATTGGATGCTGTGTAGGTATGGCTTCCACTTTTCTAGACGCTTCAGACATGGATAATCGTAACAAATACCAAGCTGCTTCTTGGGCACACATTTTCACATTATTTAATGCTAGTTTACCCAATTCTTTCATACACATCTCATAATCCATATCTGGATATTTATCACGAAACTTTTATTAATTCTCGATGAAGGGAACTAAAGCCACGCTCACTTTTATTCACATATTCGGCAACTTAAGCAGCACAGGAATATTCATCTAATATAAACTGAACATCCATATTTGACTGCAAAGCTTTCGAAATACATGGATTAAATGGACTGATCCAAATGTCTTCAATCCCACGTTTCATAAAAACCGAGGGTCGATGAATGCCATGTCGAAGAATGTCCAAATACTCATCAAATGACTCTAAATAAAGTTTTTGAAGGAATTCCTCAAAACTTGTCAAAGAACTCACCTCTAAAGCTTCCTGCATTTTTTCAAATTAACAAAAACTTTTGAGTTATCCTTATTAACTGGCAATACCGGAATTAATACCCTAGTTTGATCCATTGGCCAAAATGGTGCCCGAAAACGGCATTTTTTTTGTATTTTTTTGTAGCATGTATGAATATGAGCATGCGTTTGTAAATTCCTGGGGCTTGAAACTAAACATTCTTCGGCTGAGGCAATACTATCAATTAATGCAATAGTTTCCGGTAAATGTTCATCATTTAATAACTGTGCCTCGTGGGAAGGTGGAGCGTTTTCAAGCCATAATAACATATGACAGTGTGGACTACCTCTATGCTGAAATTCCACCCTATGAAAGTAATCTTTTAAATAATATTTTCCAAATGGGCCATCTCTCTTTTTTTTAGAGCAATCATGATTGTATCTACTAATTTGTTAAAATATAGGCAACAAATAACAGGATCATTGTTCATTAATTCCGCTTTAGCACTATTAGACAAATATCAAAGATACTATCGTCAATGTTATCTTCATCGTCTAAATTTTGTTGAAATTTATAGGCGCATTTTAAGAGTGGCTTCCAATGTACCTCTGATGCACTAAGTGTTACAAATACAGTTGGTTTTCCGAGTTGACGCATCATACAAAATAAGTCATTTTTCTTTGACTGCCAATATTGTATCGAATTAGGTATATTTTTTAAAAACGACTCATTCTTTTCCATGCTTTCTTTCACCAATTCTGGATCTAATAAATCTTCTCTTGTAATATTTTTACCTCATGGTTATTATTGCGAAACAATACTTGAAATGTTTGAATAATTCTCAAACGCATGATTTTGGCTGCCATGTAAAGAATGTGATTAGGGGTAACACCACGTCTATCTCTTCTACGGATTTCACTGGTTGCCATCATATAAGGAATTACATTAATTTTAAATTGTCTTTCATGTCCGTAATAGATAGCAGGAAATGATAATTCCTCTGCATCAGCGTCAAAAGATAATGCAAACGGTTTGTTTTTCTGCCCTGGGGCTAAATGTAACACCATATCTTCCCCCAAAAAATTGTTTGCTGTTGCATGTTTAATAATTTCTCAGTTGTTAAAATTTTTTCTTTACGCGACGAAACTACGCCCATCATGTCTTCTTGACTATTCCTTATCTCGAAATGCTGGTCGTAAAATATTTGATTTTCTTCTGCAAAATCATAACCTTCATGTATACCCAAGAATGTGTTATTAATTTTAATATCATATTTTCGGTATAATGGCGTATCTCGTAAATATAATAACCATCTACGCAGAATAGCTTTTGAGACACATCCAGACAAATATGCCCCTTTTTGAAGAATATGATGCTTTATTAAAACTGTCACTGTATATTCATCGTCAACATTTCTGGGCAGGGAAGTTACCATATTATTTACACTGACAGGAACATTTATTATTTGACCCACCATTTTTTGACTACCAGCAAAATAGTGAATTTTGCGAATTTGCAGAAAGGGTAAACGGGGTGAAATTAAACGCTCAGCAATGGGATTTAAGGGGGGTAAGTCAGATGGAATAGGAGGATAAACAAATCCATTAACAGTGGCCAGTTGAGGAATCGTTTTTTTTACGAGATAAAGTGGAATAACAGTTACGACAACACTTATAAAAATTTGCATTCATCCTCGATACTCGAATGCATTTTTGGGTAGCCAGCTTCATAAAGAAGGGGAAGAATATCCTTGGTTATGGAGCAAATATCATTAGTCCACCAAATTCGGTCACATATACGACAGAATTCGTTTAACTTATTACTATAAAATTTAGTGTTCATAAAATGCTCTAAATATAATGTTCTCTTTTCAAAAATTTTTTGTATTTGTTGGATTTAAAGTAACTATTGAATTATTGAGATATCCTGAAAAGTTCAAAATATCTGAATCAAAAGACTCACAATTACCTGTTTTATTTGGTGCTTCCCTGGCTTCTTTCTTTTCTATGATGATACCCGATGAACTATTGGTAGAACCTTTTCCCCGTGATTGGTTTTTCTGCTTTTCCTCAGATCGTTGAACAGAAGAGACATCTTGGAAAACAGAAACACCATTAACTGTAGTATTGGGATTTGAAGAAATTATTTTATTCAACTTTTTTCGTTGCCTATATTCCCGACAACGTTTAGCGTTCAAGGCAAGTTTAACATTGTCTTGCTTCTTATTATCAGGTTGACTTTTATTAAGTGCGGTAGCACCGCTAGTGCTTGGTAATGAAATATTAGTATTAATTACTTGTTTTTGGTAAGTCCCACAGTCTTCTGCATCCAAAGAAAGTAAAACAGTTTTAATATGTTTTTTCTCAGTATTTGCATTTGACTGCACACAACATTCAGCATTTGACTGTAACTCGACAGCTTCCTTTTTATCTTCTATAAGAGTTATTTTTCTCTGCTTGAATGGTAAAACTTTTTCGTTTTCATTTTTTACAATATTAAGTTTCCGTTTCTTTAACGGCAATTGATGTGAATGGAGGGACATTCTGGAAGTAAAATAGTTTATAATTTATTTACATTAAAAACATTTAGTCAAAATCGTCGAAAAATAAACAATTTAACAGGTAACTTTAATTTTAAAGTGCCTTTATTTTAAATTTCCATAAATAAAAAGTGTGCATTCGACAGGTACAGTCTTGCCCAAAATAAGTTTACTCATCAAATTTTTATGTGGTGGAACTTAGCTAGGGATTCAGAAACGAAAATCATGTTTTTACAGTCGCCCAGACAAGTTTTGGTTTTAAAGTTCGCCATTTTGGATCCGCCATTTTGTTTTTTGTAATTGTGATAGCACTAAATTGCATTGTCATCGGAAATATGAATGTGTTTCAAATTTCACGTAAATCGGACATCTGGAAGTTGGTCAAATTTGATTTCCAAGATTTGACCCAAACATACATAGTTACATACATACATACATACATACATACATACTTACATACATACATACATACATACATACATACTTAAATACATACATACATAGGTACATTGCAAGTTAAATAAAAGCTTTTAAAAACAAAAAAAAATTAAAACCAAAACTTGTCTGGGCGACTGTAAAACATGATTTTCGTTTCTGAATCTGTGGCTAACTTCCACCACATAAATTTTTGGTCGAAAAACTGTCAATTTGCTAGCTATAAATTATTATATCTACCTATACTTTCCAAGTGGTCAATTTTTATATTCCCCATGACACCAACATAGAAAGCTCAACTACTTCACTAAGGACTTACCTATTTTATTTTCACTTATTTTATAAAAGACCACCCTTGTTTGTAATCCTCGTATCAATAATTGACACACACACACTTTTATTTTCGAATACACAAGTTTTTTAGTAACACGTCTTGTCGAAAGGAACAAATAAAATAAAAGAATCCTGAATATAACACGCACCCTATTCGCTTCATGGCTTATAAATCGGATATCACATAATATTTCTCTCACCTACATACTTGACTTAAAACCCAAACCTCATTGCGGCCTTCGAACGACCTTGCTCTATTCCCTGATCAACGCCGACATCGCGACTCTCACGAGATGTGTTGAACTCGGACTGTTACATTTCGTTTTGTAGCATGTCGTTTTTTCAAAGACGGGTCCCATATACGTGCGCCCAGAAGTATTTTCAATACTAAAATTGATTTTTTTCGAAATCAAACTAAGTATACCAGCGTCTTATTTGGATCACCTAGATTACGAAAACACCGGGTTAAAACAGGATCCGAGCAGAACTAAGGGAATGAGAGCACTTTGAAAATCCTGAAAAAGTCGTTTTCAACGTCCGTTTTTGAGGCCAAAAATAGGCATCAAAAATGCCATATCTCGGCTATCGTAAGAGCTACGACCTTGCGGATGGTCTCGTTGGATGCAGAATGACGAAACTAAGACAAAACCGTTGGAATTTTGCCGATAGCTCCCATAGAAGCCGAGATATCGACCTTCAAAGTTTGGGTTTTTTCATTTTTCGGGTATACCCCCCCGTATCGAATTTTTCACCAAAAATTGATTTTTTTCGAAATCAAACTAAGTATACCAGCGTCTTATTTGGATCACCTAGATTACGAAAACACCGGGTTATAACAGGATCCGAGCAGAACTAAGGGAATGAGAGCACTTTGAAAATCCTGAAAAAGTCGTTTTCGACGTCCGTTTTTGAGGCCAAAAATGGGCATCAAAAATGCCATATCTCGGCTATCGTAAGAGCTACGACCTTGCGGATGGTCTCGTTGGATTCAGAATGACGAAACTAAGACAAAACCGTTGGAATTTTCCCGATAGCTCCCATAGAAGCCGAGATATCGACCTTCAAAGTTTGGGTTTTTTCATTTTTCGGGTATACCCCCCCGTATCAAATTTGTTCACCAAAAATTGATTTTTTTCGAAATCAAACTAAGTATACCAGCGTCTTATTTAGATCACCTAGATTACGAAAACACCGGGTTATAACAGGATCCGAGCAGAACTAAGGGACTGAGAGCACTTTGAAAATCCTGAAAAAGTCGTTTTCGACGTCCGTTTTTGAGGCCAAAAATGGGCATCAAAAATGCCATATCTCGGCTATCGTAAGAGCTACGACCTTGCGGATGGTCTCGTTGGATTCAGAATGACGAAACTAAGACAAAACCGTTGGAATTTTCCCGATAGCTCCCATAGAAGCCGAGATATCGACCTTCAAAGTTTGGGTTTTTTCATTTTTCGGGTATACCCCCCCGTATCGAATTTTTCACCAAAAATTGATTTTTTTCGAATTCAAACTAAGTATACCAGCGTCTTATTTGGATCACCTAGATTACGAAAACACCGGGTTATAACAGGATCCGAGCAGAACTAAGGGAATGAGAGCACTTTGAAAATTCTGAAAAAGTCGTTTTCGACGTCCGTTTTTGAGGACAAAAATGGGCATCAAAAATGCCATATCTCGGCTATCGTAAGAGCTACGACCTTGCGGATGGTCTCGTTGGATTCAGAATGACGAAACTAAGACAAAACCGTTGGAATTTTCCCGATAGCTCCCATAGAAGCCGAGATATCGACCTTCAAAGTTTGGGTTTTTTCATTTTTCGGGTATACCCCCCCGTATCAAATTTTTTCACCAAAAATTGATTTTTTTCGAAATCAAACTAAGTATACCAGCGTCTTATTTGGATCACCTAGATTACGAAAACACCGGGTTATAACAGGATCCGAGCAGAACTAAGGGAATGAGAGCACTTTGAAAATCCTGAAAAAGTCGTTTTCGACGTCCGTTTTTGAGGACAAAAATGGGCATCAAAAATGCCATATCTCGGCTATCAAAAGAGCTACAACCTTGCGGATGGTCTCGTTGGATTCAGACTGACGAAACTAAGACAAAACCGTTCGAATTTTCCCGATAGCTCCCATAGAAGCCGAGATATCGACCTTCAAAGTTTGGGTTTTTTCATTTTTCGGGTATACCCCCCCGTATCAAATTTTTTCACCAAAAATTGATTTTTTTCGAAATCAAACTAAGTATACCAGCGTCTTATTTGGATTACCTAGATTACGAAAACACCGGGTTATAACAGGATCCGAGCAGAACTAAGGGAATGAGAGCACTTTGAAAATCCTGAAAAAGTCGTTTTCGACGTCCGTTTTTGAGGCCAAAAATGGGCATCAAAAATGCCATATCTCGGCTATCGTAAGAGCTACGACCTTGCGGATGGTCTCGTTGGATGCAGAATAACGAATCTAAGACAAAACCGTTGGAATTTTCCCGATAGCTCCCATAGAAGCCGAGATATCGACCTTCAAAGTTTGGGTTTTTTCATTTTTCGGGTATACCCCCCCGTATCGAATTTTTCACCAAAAATTGATTTTTTTTGAAATCAAACTAAGTATACCAGCGTCTTATTTGGATCACCTAGATTACGAAAACTCCGGGTTATAACAGAATCCGAGCAGAACTAAGGGAATGAGAGCACTTTGAAAATCCTGAAAAAGTCGTTTTCGACGTCCGTTTTTGAGGCCAAAAATGGGCATCAAAAATGCCATATCTCGGCTATTGTAAGAGCTACGACCTTGCGGATGGTCTCGTTGGATTCAGAATGACGAAACTAAGACAAAACCGTTGGAATTTTCCCGATAGCTCCCATAGAAGCCGAGATATCGACCTTCAAAGTTTGGGTTTTTTCATTTTTCGGGTATACCCCCCCGTATCAAATTTTTTCACCAAAAATTGATTTTTTTCGAAATCAAACTAAGTATACCAGCGTCTTATTTGGATCACCTAGATTACGAAAACACCGGGTTATAACAGGATCCGAGCAGAACTAAGGAAATGAGAGCACTTTGAAAATCCTGAAAAAGTCGTTTTCGACGTCCGTTTTTGAGGACAAAAATGGGCATCAAAAATGCCATATCTCGGCTATCGTAAGAGCTACGACCTTGCGGATGGTCTCGTTGGATTCAGAATGACGAAACTAAGACAAAACCGTTGGAATTTTCCCGATAGCTCCCATAGAAGCCGAGATATCGACCTTCAAAGTTTGGGTTTTTTCATTTTTCGGGTATACCCCCCCGTATCAAATTTGTTCACCAATTGATTTTTTTCAAAATCAAACTAAGTATACCAGCGTTTTATTTGGATCACCTAGATTACGAAAACACCGGGTTATAACAGGATCCGAGCAGAACTAAGAGAATGAGAGCACTTTGAAAATCCTGAAAAAGTCGTTTTCGACGTCCGTTTTTGAGGCCAAAAATGGGCATCAAAAATGCCATATCTCGGCTATCGTAAGAGCTACGACCTTGCGGATGGTCTCGTTGGATTCAGAATGACGAAACTAAGACAAAACCGTTGGAATTTTCCCGATAGCTCCCATAGAAGCCGAAATATCGACCTTCAAAGTTTGGGTTTTTTCATTTTTCGGGTATACCCCCCCGTATCGAATTTTTCACCAAAAATTGATTTTTTTCGAAATCAAACTAAGTATACCAGCGTCTTATTTGGATCACCTAGATTACGAAAACACCGGGTTATAACAGGATCCGAGCAGAACTAAGGGAATGAGAGCACTTTGAAAATTCTGAAAAAGTCGTTTTCGACGTCCGTTTTTGAGGACAAAAATGGGCATCAAAAATGCCATATCTCGGCTATCGTAAGAGCTACGACCTTGCGGATGGTCTCGTTGGATTCAGAATGACGAAACTAAGACAAAACCGTTGGAATTTTCCCGATAGCTCCCATAGAAGCCGAGATATCGACCTTCAAAGTTTGGGTTTTTTCATTTTTCGGGTATACCCCCCCGTATCAAATTTTTTTACCAAAAATTGATTTTTTTCGAAATCAAACTAAGTATACCAGCGTCTTATTTGGATCACCTAGATTACGAAAACACCGGGTTATAACAGGATCCGAGCAGAACTAAGGGAATGAGAGCACTTTGAAAATCCTGAAAAAGTCGTTTTCGACGTCCGTTTTTGAGGCCAAAAATGGGCATCAAAAATGCCATATCTCGGCTATCGTAAGAGCTACGACCTTGCGGATGGTCTCGTTGGATTCAGAATGATGAAATTAAGACAAAACCGTTGGAATTTTCCCGATAGCTCCCATAGAAGCCGAGATATCGACCTTCAAAGTTTGGGTTTTTTCATTTTTCGGGTATGCCCCCCCCGTATCAAATTTTTTCACCAAAAATTGATTTTTTTCGAAATCAAACTAAGTATACCAGCGTCTTATTTGGATCACCTAGATTACGAAAACACCGGGTTATAACAGGATCCGAGCAGAACTAAGGGAATGAGAGCACTTTGAAAATCCTGAAAAAGTCGTTTTCGACGTCCGTTTTTGAGGACAAAAATGGGCATCAAAAATGCCATATCTCGGCTATCGTAAGAGCTACGACCTTGCGGATGGTCTCGTTGGATTGAGAATGACGAAACTAAGACAAAACCGTTGGAATTTTCCCGATAGCTCCCATAGAAGCCGAGATATCGACCTTCAAAGTTTGGGTTTTTTCATTTTTCGGGTATACCCCCCCGTATCAAATTTTTTCACCAAAAATTGATTTTTTTTGAAATCAAACTAAGTATACCAGCGTCTTATTTGGATCACCTAGATTACGAAAACACCGGGTTATAACAGGATCCGAGCAGAACTAAGGGAATGAGAGCACTTTGAAAATCCTGAAAAAGTCGTTTTCGACGTCCGTTTTTGAGGACAAAAATGGGCATCAAAAATGCCATATCTCGGCTATCAAAAGAGCTACGACCTTGCGGATGGTCTCGTTGGATTCAGAATGACGAAACTAAGACAAAACCGTTCGAATTTTCCCGATAGCTCCCATAGAAACCGAGATATCGACCTTCAAAGTTTGGGTTTTTTCATTTTTCGGGTATACCCCCCCGTATCAAATTTTTTCACCAAAAATTGATTTTTTTCGAAATCAAACTAAGTATACCAGCGTCTTATTTGGATCACCTAGATTACGAAAACACCGGGTTATAACAGGATCCGAGCAGAACTAAGGGAATGAGAGCACTTTGAAAATCCTGAAAAAGTCGTTTTCGACGTCCGTTTTTGAGGCCAAAAATGGGCATCAAAAATGCCATATCTGGGCTATCGTAAGAGCTACGACCTTGCGGATGGTCTCGTTGGATGCAGAATAACGAAACTAAGACAAAACCGTTGGAATTTTCCCGATAGCTCCCATAGAAGCCGAGATATCGACCTTCAAAGTTTGGGTTTTTTCATTTTTCGGGTATACCCCCCCGTATCGAATTTTTCACCAAAAATTGATTTTTTTCGAAATCAAACTAAGTATACCAGCGTCTTATTTGGATCACCTAGATTACGAAAACACCGGGTTAAAACAGGATCCGAGCAGAACTAAGGGAATGAGAGCACTTTGAAAATTCTGAAAAAGTCGTTTTCGACGTCCGTTTTTGAGGACAAAAATGGGCATCAAAAATGCCATATCTCGGCTATCGTAAGAGCTACGACCTTGCGGATGGTCTCGTTGGATTCAGAATGACGAAACTAAGACAAAACCGTTGGAATTTTCCCGATAGCTCCCATAGAAGCCGAGATATCGACCTTCAAAGTTTGGGTTTTTTCATTTTTCGGGTATACCCCCCCGTATCAAATTTTTTCACCAAAAATTGATTTTTTTCGAAATCAAACTAAGTATACCAGCGTCTTATTTGGATCACCTAGATTACGAAAACACCGGGTTATAACAGGATCCGAGCAGAACTAAGGGAATGAGAGCACTTTGAAAATCCTGAAAAAGTCGTTTTCGACGTCCGTTTTTGAGGACAAAAATGGGCATCAAAAATGCCATATCTCGGCTATCGTAAGAGCTACGACCTTGCGGATGGTCTCGTTGGATTGAGAATGACGAAACTAAGACAAAACCGTTGGAATTTTCCTGATAGCTCCCATAGAAGCCGAGATATCGACCTTCAAAGTTTGGGTTTTTTCATTTTTCGGGTATACCCCCCCGTATCAAATTTTTTCACCAAAAATTGATTTTTTTCGAAATCAAACTAAGTATACCAGCGTCTTATTTGGATCACCTAGATTACGAAAACTCCGGGTTATAACAGAATCCGAGCAGAACTAAGGGAATGAGAGCACTTTGAAAATCCTGAAAAAGTCGTTTTCGACGTCCGTTTTTGAGGCCAAAAATGGGCATCAAAAATGCCATATCTCGGCTATCGTAAGAGCTACGACCTTGCGGATGGTCTCGTTGGATTCAGAATGACGAAACTAAGACAAAACCGTTGGAATTTTCCCGATAGCTCCCATAGAAGCCGAGATATCGACCTTCAAAGTTTGGGTTTTTTCATTTTTCGGGTATACCCCCCCGTATCAAATTTTTTCACCAAAAATTGATTTTTTTCGAAATCAAACTAAGTATACCAGCGTCTTATTTGGATCACCTAGATTACGAAAACACCGGGTTATAACAGGATCCGAGCAGAACTAAGGGAATGAGAGCACTTTGAAAATCCTAAAAAAGTCGTTTTCGACGTCCGTTTTTGAGGACAAAAATGGGCATCAAAAATGCCATATCTCGGCTATCGTAAGAGCTACGACCTTGCGGATGGTCTCGTTGGATTCAGAATGACGAAACTAAGACAAAACCGTTAGAACTTTCCCGATAGCTCCCATAGAAGCCGAGATATCGACCTTCAAAGTTTGGGTTTTTTCATTTTTCGGGTATACCCCCCCGTATCAAATTTTTTCACCAAAAATTGATTTTTTTCGAAATCAAACTAAGTATACCAGCGTCTTATTTGGATCACCTAGATTACGAAAACGCCGGGTTATAACAGGATCCGAGCAAAACTAAGGGAATGAGAGCACTTTGAAAATCCTGAAAAAGTCGTTTTCGACGTCCGTTTTTGAGGCCAAAAATGGGCATCAAAAATGCCATATCTCGGCTATCGTAAGAGCTACGACCTTGCGGATGGTCTCGTTGCATTCAGAATGACGAAATTAAGACAAAACCGTTGGAATTTTCCCGATAGCTCCCATAGAAGCCGAGATATCGACCTTCAAAGTTTGGGTTTTTTCATTTTTCGGGTATACCCCCCCGTATCAAATTTTTTCACCAAAAATTGATTTTTTTCGAAATCAAACTAAGTATACCAGCGTCTTATTTGGATCACCTAGATTACGAAAACACCGGGTTATAACAGGATCCGAGCAGAACTAAGGGAATGAGAGCACTTTGAAAATCCTGAAAAAGTCGTTTTCGACGTCCGTTTTTGAGGACAAAAATGGGCATCAAAAATGCCATATCTCGGCTATCGTAAGAGCTACGACCTTGCGGATGGTCTCGTTGGATTCAGAATGACGAAACTAAGACAAAACCGTTAGAACTTTCCCGATAGCTCCCATAGAAGCCGAGATATCGACCTTCAAAGTTTGGGTTTTTTCATTTTTCGGGTATACCCCCCCGTATCAAATTTTTTCACCAAAAATTGATTTTTTTCGAAATCAAACTAAGTATACCAGCGTCTTATTTGGATCACCTAGATTACGAAAACGCCGGGTTATAACAGGATCCGAGCAAAACTAAGGGAATGAGAGCACTTTGAAAATCCTGAAAAAGTCGTTTTCGACGTCCGTTTTTGAGGCCAAAAATGGGCATCAAAAATGCCATATCTCGGCTATCGTAAGAGCTACGACCTTGCGGATGGTCTCGTTGGATTCAGAATGACGAAACTAAGACAAAACCGTTGGAATTTTCCCGATAGCTCCCATAGAAGCCGAGATATCGACCTTCAAAGTTTGGGTTTTTTCATTTTTCGGGTATACCCCCCCGTATCAAATTTTTTCACCAAAAATTGATTTTTTTCGAAATCAAACTAAGTATACCAGCGTCTTATTTGGATCACCTAGATTACGAAAACACCGGGTTATAACAGGATCCGAGCAGAACTAAGGGAATGAGAGCACTTTGAAAATCCTGAAAAAGTCGTTTTCGACGTCCGTTTTTGAGGACAAAAATGGGCATCAAAAATGCCATATCTCGGCTATCGTAAGAGCTACGACCTTGCGGATGGTCTCGTTGGATTCAGAATGACGAAACTAAGACAAAACCGTTAGAACTTTCCCGATAGCTCCCATAGAAGCCGAGATATCGACCTTCAAAGTTTGGGTTTTTTCATTTTTCGGGTATACCCCCCCGTATCAAATTTTTTCACCAAAAATTGATTTTTTTCGAAATCAAACTAAGTATACCAGCGTCTTATTTGGATCACCTAGATTACGAAAACGCCGGGTTATAACAGGATCCGAGCAAAACTAAGGGAATGAGAGCACTTTGAAAATCCTGAAAAAGTCGTTTTCGACGTCCGTTTTTGAGGCCAAAAATGGGCATCAAAAATGCCATATCTCGGCTATCGTAAGAGCTACGACCTTGCGGATGGTCTCGTTGCATTCAGAATGACGAAATTAAGACAAAACCGTTGGAATTTTCCCGATAGCTCCCATAGAAGCCGAGATATCGACCTTCAAAGTTACTCTCACGAGATGTGTCGGGTATACCCCCCCGTATCAAATTTTTTCACCAAAAATTGATTTTTTTCGAAATCAAACTAAGTATACCAGCGTCTTATTTGGATCACCTAGATTACGAAAACACCGGGTTATAACAGGATCCGAGCAGAACTAAGGGAATGAGAGCACTTTGAAAATCCTGAAAAAGTCGTTTCGACGTCCGTTTTTTGAGGTCAAAAATGGGCATCAAAAATGCCATATCTCGGCTATCGTAAGAGCTACGACCTTGCGGGATGGTCTCGTTGGATTCAGAATGACGAAACTAAGACAAAACCGTTGGAATTTTCCCGATAGCTCCCATAGAAGCAGAGATATCGACCTTCAAAGTTTGGGTTTTTTCATTTTTCGGGTATACCCCCCCGTATCAAATTTTTTCACCAAAAATTGATTTTTTTCGAAATCAAACTAAGTATACCAGCGTCTTATTTGGATCACCTAGATTACGAAAACACCGGGTTATAACAGGATCCGAGCAGAACTAAGGGAATGAGAGCACTTTGAAAATCCTGAAAAAAGTCGTTTTCGACGTCCGTTTTTGAGGCCAAAAATGGGCATCAAAAATGCCATATCTCGGCTATCGTAAGAGCTACGACCTTGCGGATGGTCTCGTTGCATTCAGAATGACGAAATTAAGACAAAACCGTTGGAATTTTCCCGATAGCTCCCATAGAAGCCGAGATATCGACCTTCAAAGTTTGGGTTTTTTCATTTTTCGGGTATACCCCCCCGTATCAAATTTTTTCACCAAAAATTGATTTTTTCGAAATCAAACTAAGTATACCAGCGTCTTATTTGGATCACCTAGATTACGAAAACACCGGGTTATAACAGGATCCGAGCAGAACTAAGGGAATGAGAGCACTTTGAAAATCCTGAAAAAGTCCGTTGGAATTTTCCCGATAGCTCCCATAGAAGCCGAGATATCGACCTTCAAAGTTTGGGTTTTTTCATTTTTCGGGTATACCCCCCCGTATCAAATTTTTTCACCAAAAATTGATTTTTTTCGAAATCAAACTAAGTATACCAGCGTCTTATTTGGATCACCTAGATTACGAAAACACCGGGTTATAACAGGATCCGAGCAGAACTAAGGGAATGAGAGCACTTTGAAAATCTTGAAAAAGTCCGTTGGAATTTTCCCGATAGCTCCCATAGAAGCCGAGATATCGACCTTCAAAGTTTGGGTTTTTTCATTTTTCGGGTATACCCCCCCGTATCAAATTTTTTTCACCAAAAATTGATTTTTTTCGAAATCAAACTAAGTATACCAGCGTCTTATTTGGATCACCTAGATTACGAAAACACCGGGTTATAACAGGATCCGAGCAGAACTAAGGGAATGAGAGCACTTTGAAAATCCTGAAAAAGTCGTTTTCGACGTCCGTTTTTGAGGACAAAAATGGGCATCAAAAATGCCATATCTCGGCTATTGTAAGAGCTACGACCTTGCGGATGGTCTCGTTGGATTCAGAATGACGAAACTAAGACAAAACCGTTAGAACTTTCCCGATAGCTCCCATAGAAGCCGAGATATCGACCTTCAAAGTTTGGGTTTTTTCATTTTTCGGGGTATACCCCCCCCGTATCAAATTTTTTCACCAAAAATTGATTTTTTTTCGAAATCAAACTAAGTATACCAGCGTCTTATTTGGATCACCTAGATTACGAAAACGCCGGGTTATAACAGGATCCGAGCAAAACTAAGGGAATGAGAGCACTTTGAAAATCCTGAAAAAGTCGTTTTCGACGTCCGTTTTTGAGGCCAAAAATGGGCATCAAAAATGCCATATCTCGGCTATCGTAAGAGCTACGACCTTGCGGATGGTCTCGTTGCATTCAGAATGACGAAATTAAGACAAAACCGTTGGAATTTTCCCGATAGCTCCCATAGAAGCCGAGATATCGACCTTCAAAGTTTGGGTTTTTTCATTTTTCGGGTATACCCCCCCGTATCAAATTTTTTCACCAAAAATTGATTTTTTTCGAAATCAAACTAAGTATACCAGCGTCTTATTTGGATCACCTAGATTACGAAAACACCGGGTTATAACAGGATCCGAGCAGAACTAAGGGAATGAGAGCACTTTGAAAATCCTGAAAAAGTCGTTTTCGACGTCCGTTTTTGAGGCCAAAAATGGGCATCAAAAATGCCATATATCGGCTATCGTAAGAGCTACGACCTTGCGGATGGTCTCGTTGGATTCAGAATGACGAAACTAAGACAAAACCGTTGGAATTTTCCCGATAGCTACCATAGAAGCAGAGATATCGACCTTCAAAGTTTGGGTTTTTTCATTTTTCGGGTATACCCCCCCGTATCAAATTTTTTCACCAAAAATTGATTTTTTTCGAAATCAAACTAAGTATACCAGCGTCTTATTTGGATCACCTAGATTACGAAAACACCGGGTTATAACAGGATCCGAGCAGAACTAAGGGAATGAGAGCACTTTGAAAATCCTGAAAAAGTCGTTTTCGACGTCCGTTTTTGAGGCCAAAAATGGGCATCAAAAATGCCATATCTCGGCTATCGTAAGAGCTACGACCTTGCGGATGGTCTCGTTGGATTCAGAATGACGAAACTAAGACAAAACCGTTGGAATTTTCCCGATAGCTCCCATCGAAGCCGAGATATCGACCTTCAAAGTTTGGGTTTTTTCATTTTTCGGGTATACCCCCCCGTATCAAATTTTTTCACCAAAAATTGATTTTTTTCGAAATCAAACTAAGTATACCAGCGTCTTATTTGGATCACCTAGATTACGAAAACACCGGGTTATAACAGGATCCGAGCAGAAACTAAGGGAATGAGAGCACTTTGAAAATCCTGAAAAAGTCGTTTTCGACGTCCGTTTTTGAGGCCAAAAATGGGCATCAAAAATGCCATATCTCGGCTATCGTAAGAGCTACGACCTTGCGGATGGTATCGTTGCATTCAGAATGACAAATTTAAGACAAAACCGTTGGAATTTTCCCGATAGCTCCCATAGAAGCCGAGATATCGACCTTCAAAGTTTGGGTTTTTTCATTTTTCGGGTATACCCCCCCGTATCAAATTTTTTCACCAAAAATTGATTTTTTTCGAAATCAAACTAAGTATACCAGCGTCTTATTTGGATCACCTAGATTACGAAAACACCGGGTTATAACAGGATCCGAGCAGAACTAAGGGAATGAGAGCACTTTGAAAATCCTGAAAAAGTCGTTTTCGACGTCCGTTTTTGAGGTCAAAAATGGGCATCAAAAATGCCATATCTCGGCTATCGTAAGAGCTACGACCTTGCGGATGGTCTCGTTGGATTCAGAATGACGAAACTAAGACAAAACCGTTGGAATTTTCCCGATAGCTCCCATAGAAGCAGAGATATCGACCTTCCAAGTTTGGGTTTTTTCATTTTTCGGGTATACCCCCCCGTATCAAATTTTTTCACCAAAAATTGATTTTTTTCGAAATCAAACTAAGTATACCAGCGTCTTATTTGGATCACCTAGATTTCGAAAACACCGGGTTATAACAGGATCCGAGCAGAACTAAGGGAATGAGAGCACTTTGAAAATCCTGAAAAAGTCGTTTTCGACGTCCGTTTTTGAGGACAAAAATGGGCATCAAAAATGCCATATCTCGGCTATCGTAAGAGCTACGACCTTGCGGATGGTCTCGTTGGATTCAGAATGACGAAACTAAGACAAAACCGTTGGAATTTTCCCGATAGCTCCCATAGAAGCAGAGATATCGACCTTCAAAGTTTGGGTTTTTTTCATTTTTCGGGTATACCCCCCCGTATCAAATTTTTTCACCAAAAATTGATTTTTTTCGAAATCAAACTAAGTATACCAGCGTCTTATTTGGATCACCTAGATTACGAAAACACCGGGTTATAACAGGATCCGAGCAGAACTAAGGGAATGAGAGCACTTTGAAAATCCTGAAAAAGTCGTTTTCGACGTCCGTTTTTGAGGACAAAAATGGGCATCAAAAATGCCATATCTCGGCTACCGTAAGAGCTACGACCTTGCGGATGGTCTCGTTGGATTCAGAATGACGAAACTAAGACAAAACCGTTGGAATTTTCCCGATAGCTCCCATAGAAGCCGAGATATCGACCTTCAAAGTTTGGGTTTTTTTCATTTTTCGGGTATACCCCCCCGTATCAAATTTTTTCACCAAAAATTGATTTTTTTCGAAATCAAACTAAATATACCAGCGTCTTATTTGGATCACACCTAGATTACGAAAACACCGGGTTATAACAGGATCCGAGCAGAACTAAGGGAATGAGAGCACTTTGAAAATCCAGAAAAAGTCGTTTTCGACGTCCGTTTTTTGAGGCCAAAAATGGGCATCAAAAATGCCATATCTCGGCTATCGTAAGAGCTACGACCTTGCGGATGGTCTCGTTGGATTCAGAATGACGAAACTAAGACAAAACCGTTGGAATTTTCCCGATAGCTCCCATCGAAGCCGAGATATCGACCTTCAAAGTTTGGGTTTTTCATTTTTCGGGTATACCCCCCCGTATCAAATTTTTTCACCAAAAATTGATTTTTTTCGAAATCAAACTAAGTATACCAGCGTCTTATTTGGATCACCTAGATTACGAAAACACCGGGTTATAACAGGATCCGAGCAGAACTAAGGGAATGAGAGCACTTTGAAAATCCTGAAAAAGTCGTTTTCGACGTCCGTTTTTGAGGCCAAAAATGGGCATCAAAAATGCCATATCTCGGCTATCGTAAGAGCTACGACCTTGCGGATGGTCTCGTTGGATGCAGAATGACGAAACTAAGACAAAACCGTTGGAATTTTCCCGATAGCTCCCATAGAAGCCGAGATATCGACCTTCAAAGTTTGGGTTTTTTCATTTTTCGGGTATACCCCCCCGTATCAAATTTTTTCACCAAAAATTGATTTTTTTCGAAATCAAACTAAGTATACCAGCGTCTTATTTGGATCACCTAGATTACGAAAACACCGGGTTATAACAGGATCCGAGCAGAACTAAGGGAATGAGAGCACTTTGAAAATCCTGAAAAAGTCGTTTTCGACGTCCGTTTTTGAGGTCAAAAAATGGGCATCAAAAGCATCAAAAGCTCCCATAGAAGCCGTGATATCGACCTTCAAAGTTTGGGTTTTTTCATTTTTCGGGTATACCCCCCCGTATCAAATTTTTTCACCAAAAATTGATTTTTTTCGAAATCAAACTAAGTATACCAGCGTCTTATTTGGATCACCTAGATTACGAAAACACCGGGTTATAACAGGATCCGAGCAGAAACTCTCACGAGATGTG